>NC_058131.1:268599538-268653709 GCF_016433145.1 Gracilinanus agilis | reverse complement strand
CCCGAGCTCCCCCCCCCCCAATGGCTGATGCGTATTTTCACTGGTTTTAACATGTGTCATTGATCAAGACCTATTTCCAAATTGTTGATAGTTGCATTGGTGTGGTAGTTTCAAGTCTACATTCCCGGTCATGTCCGCCTCAACCCATGTGTTCAAGCAGTTGTTTTTCTTGTTTCCACTCCTGTAGTTCTTCCTCTGAATGTGGGTAGCGTTCTTTTCCATAAGTCCCTCAGAATCTCCCTTTTTTAAAATTAAAATGATTTATTACACAGAAAAACTTTTAATAATGAAAGGAGTTACAATTAGTTATAATCATCAGCTATAGCTGGATCTGATAGGATTTACAGATGAAATTGTTTATTTACAGCTCTCTACAAGACCTAAAGGAATTATCTGCCCTTAACAATAGCTGTTTCTTCTTTCTTTAATGGACATGTGTCTTGCTCTTCCTCTTAGGCAAAGTGATAAATCTGACTGCACATATATTGTACTCAGTGGCCGTCTGCGCTCTGTGATCAAGAACGATGATGGGAAAAAACGTCTGGCTGCTGAATATGGACGAGGAGATCTCATTGGTGTGGTAAGAAATTATCTCCTCTTGTTCCTGTACAGTGTGTTATAATAAAATACTAGATGTAGTAGATGTTGTATAGATGGAGAGGATGATATGACACCTCCCTCCTTTATAACAGTGCCCAGGCAGGATCCTGCAGGTCAAAGGATGATATCCCTTCAGGTTCCACCTGGGGTTGATTGATATTATATAATGGGCTCTTTAGCTTGGTAACGGTTGGTGTCTGACTGCGTATCTCCCTTCCCAAAGAAGCTATGAATAACCACTTCAGGAAGGTACTTTAAAAGCTTTGACTATATTTAAACAAAGAGGGGATAATGGGATTGGATAGAGGTATTGGGAAACCCTAATTAAATCTGGTAATGATAAATCATTAAACTGTAGGCAAATAATGAATCAGGATGGTTAGCTTCTCTCTGGTCCAGCCTGACCACAGCCATACCAGAGTAGGCAAACTGCTGCTTGATGTTTTAGCTTCTTCTCCTTTGCTAGATGATATGCCTAACCAGTCTTTGGAATATCCTCCCCTTTCCACCCTCTTCTTCTTCTCCTGCCCACTTCCCAGATCCCTCCCGGGCCCTAGGAAACCTAGATAACTAAGGTGATTGATTTCCTAATATCTAGGGGCAGTAGAATCAGAGATGATGGTCTAGGTACAGGTTGTTGATGTTAACAGGAACAAATAGGAGGAGCTTGCAAGGCTGAGCCCGCAAGTCTCAATCCCACAAAAGACCAGGATCCACAGATCTCAGGTCTCAGGGAAAGAAAAGACCCCCTGCCAGGGCTGCCAGGGTGTTTTATACCCCCCTGGGCCAACTGCTCTCTCCCCTGTTCTCACGGCCCCCGGGAACATTCCAATATCCAAAGGATCCACCTGTCAATCACCAGTGTGGACTCATGGCTCCCAGAGATTCAATATAACAAGTGTCATAGGAAATGGAAGAAAGGTGCCTTAGCAATTAATAAAGAGGGATATGCCCAAATTGAGAGTGCCTGAAGAAGTTTGTGGATTAGGAGGCTGCCATTTCTTTTTTTCTTCTCCCCCCATTCTCTTAATTACTTTATGTTGATTCTCTTGAGTTCTGGGTTTGGGCAGCAAACTCTCTGTTTAAGTCTGGTTTTTTCTTGATGAATGTTTGGAAGTCCTCAATTTTCTTGAATGACCATACTTTCCCCTGCAATAATATAGTTAGTTTTGCTGGATAGTTGATTCTTGGTTGTAGACCCAGTTCTCTTGCTTTCCGGAGTATTGTGTTCCATGCCTTCCAGTCCTTCAATATAGATGCAGCCAGATCCTGTGTTATCCTAACTGTGGTTCCCTGATATACGAATGACTTCTTTTTAGCAGCTTGTAATATTTTTTTCTTGGTCTGGTAGTTTTTGAATTTGGCTATAATATTTCTGGAAGTTGTCAGTTGTGGATTAAATGTAGGAGGTGATCTTTGGATTCTTTCAATTTCCACTTTTCCCTCTTCTTCGAGAACTTCAGGGCAATTTTCTCTGATAATTTCTTGTAAGATGCTATCTAAACTTTTTCTTTTATCATGATGTTCTGGTAAACCAATAACTCTTAAGTTGTCTCTTCTAGCTCTGTTCTCCAGATCTTTGGTTGAATCAATGAGGTGTTTCATATTCTCCTCAAATTTTTCATTTTTTAAAATTTTGTTTAATATATTCTTGCTGCCTTGTAAAGTCATTTGCTTCTAGTTGTTGAGTTCTGTTTTTTAAAGACTGAATTTCATCCCTGGCTTTTTGGTCATCCTTCTCCTTCTGGTCTGATTTTCTTTGTAGATCATCTTTTGCCTTCTTTGCTTCATTTTCAAGCTGGCCAATTCTGGCTTTTAAGACTTTATTTATAGCCCTTTGGACATAGTTCTAAATTGCCCTCCCAGCAAACTTGATTGGATCAGTTTACAACTCCACCAACTATGCATTAGTATCTCAGTTTTGCCACATCTCCAACATTTATCACTTATCTTTACTGCCATATTGGCCAATCTGACAGGTGAGAAGGGGGTACCTTAGAGTCGTTTTAATTTGCATTTTTCTACTCAAGAGGGATTTAGAACATTTTTTCATGCAATTATTGATAGCTTTTGATTTCTTCACTTGAAAATTGCTTATTACTATCCTTTGACCTTTTGTCAATTGGAGAATGACTTGTATTCTTATAAATTTGACATAGTTCTCAATATATTTGAGATATGAGACCTTTATCAGAGAAATTTGTTATAAAATTTTTTCCCAATTTGTTGTTTTCTACCTAGTCAGGGTTACATTGATTTTGTTTGTACAAAACCTTTTTATTTAAATATAGTCAAAACAATTTTGGAATTAGATTATTTAGTTTCCAATTAATTTTTAATTTGTCTTTTTTGTTGCATTGTGATCTGAAAAGAATGCATTTATTATTTCTGTTTTTCTGCATTTCGTTTTGAAGTTTTTATGCCCTAGTAAATGGTCAGTTTTTGTGTATGAACCGTGTGCTGCTGAAAAGAAGGTATATTCCTTTTTATCCCCATTCAGTTTTCTTCAGAGATCTATTAAATCTAACTTTTCTAAAATTTCATTCATTTCTTTTACTTCTAATTTATTTTTTGGTTAGCTTATTCTAGTTCTGATAGAGGAAGGTTGATGTCCCCCAATAGTATAGTTTTACTGTCTATTTCCTCCTTAAGCTTATTTGATTTCTCTTAAAAATTTGGAGGCTATTTCATTTGGTACATATATGTTAAGTAATGATATTACTTCATTATCAATAGTACCTTTTATCAAGATGTAATTTCCCTCGTTATCTCTTTTAATTAGATCTATTTTTTTCTTTAACTTTGTTTGAGCTCATCATTGCTACTCTGGGTTTTTTAAAAATCTCAGTTGAAGTCCAATAGATTCTGCTCCATCCCCTTACCTTTGCTCTGTGTGTGTCTATCTGCCTCAAATATGTTCTTGTAAACAACATATCATAGGATTCTGGTTTTTAATCCAGTCTGCTATCTACTTCCGTTTTGTGGGGTGAGTTCATCCCATTTACATGCATAGTTATGATTACCATTTGTGTTTTCCCTCCATCTTATTTTCCCCTTTTGATCCTGCATTTTTTTCTTTCACTCTGTCCTTCCACACAGGTGTTTTGCTTTTACTCACCCCCAACCCCCTCATTCCCTCTCCTTTATATTACTCCCCTCCCCACTACCATCCTTCTTATTCCCCTCCTATTTCTGTATAAGGGTAATTCCCCTCCTATTTCTGTATAAGGTAGGATTCTATACCTCAATGACTTTGGTTGTTATTTCATCTCTGAGCCATTTTCCTAAAAGAGTAATGTTTAAACATTGACCATCACCACCCTCATCTTTCCCTTCATTGTGATACTTTTTTTTATGCCTCTTTAGATGATATAATTTACCTCATTTTGCCTCTTTTTCACCTTTTCTCTCAATGCAATCCTCTTTTTCACCCCTTGATTTTTTTTGCATGTCATTCTAAATAGCTTACTCTCACACTTTCTATGTCTACCTCTTCTAATTACTATGATAATGATAAAAATTTTAAGAATGACAAATATCTTTCCATCTAGGAATATAAACAGTTCAACCTTATTGAGTCACTTAAATTTTCTCTTATTTGCCTTTTTTATGCTTCTCTTGAATCTTGTGTTTCAACATCAGTTTTTCTATTTAGGTCTGACTTTTTCACCATGAATGCTTGGAAATCTTCTATTTTATTAAATAACCATTTTTTCCTTTGAAAGAATATAGTCAGTTTTAATGGGTAGGTGATTCTTGGTTGTAAATCTAGTTCCTTTGCTTTCTGGAATATCAATTCCAAGCCTTTTGGTCCTTTAATGTAGAAGCTGCTAAATCCTGTGTAATCCTGACTGTGACTTGTAATAAGTAGATAACATAGCTAATAATGTGGGCTGGTGGTACGAGTCACCCTGGGAGCCTGTAACTACAGTAGCAGGAGATTTGGGTCTGTCAGTGATATGTAGTCTGAGCAGTGATGCTCAGTCAATCTCCCCTGCAAGCTATATGATCCTTTAAGGTGGAGAGTGAGGGGCCCCTCCCTGGTGGAGTAACTGCCTTCCTCTTGGGTGGAAGCAGAACTCAACAGGAAGTAGAGCTCACACACTTCCTAAATACAAAGGAGACTTGCCCAGTACTTCCTTTAAAGTCAACTGGTTAATATTCTCCCCATCCTCAGCCCCTTAGCCTAGGGTGATGTTATATTAATTACAGAAACTCTCAGTTTCAGGCTAAGGGTTTTATTTTAACATGGAAGGGAAAACTGAGGTAAGAGGGTTTAGGGCTCTTGAGAGGCTGTTGCTAGGGGTGACTGGCAAGTGTTGGCTATGGACCTAGAAGGTAGGGTCAGCCTGAGGGAACCAGCCCTCAGCCAGAAATAATCTGACACTGCCCTGATGTTATGTGATCCACCAGCTAGACAGATGTAGTTGTTAAGTTGGTTTAGAGGTGTCGCTATTCCTAGGCTGCTCTAACCTAATTCCTGCCCATGTTCCACCTCCCTCAACCCGAGGTCCCCAAGGGGAAGTCAAGGAATAGCTGGGTGTCTGGGTGAGGTCAAGGAAATCAGAACCCTCAGGTTGGTTTTGCAGGGGTTTTTATAGTTCCAACTGGGACTGGTGCCTGCTAGGCCAGAGTTCCATTCTCCTAACTGACAGGATTGCCTAGAGTAATATTGCAAATGCAAGAAACCTTGCATAAATCCTGCATTACAGACTCCATGATATTTGAGCTGTTTCTTTCTGGCTGCTTACAGTATTTTCTACTTGGCCTAAGAACTCTTTCATTTGGCTATAATGTTCCTGAGAATTGCCATTTGGGGATTTATTGTGGGAGGTGATCTGTGGATTCTTAAAATTTTTATTTTATCATCTTGTTCAAGAATATCAGGGCAGGGGGCAGCTGGGTAGCTCATAGCTCAGTGGATTGAGAGCCAGGCCTAGGGATGGGAGGCCCTATGTTCAAATCTGGCCTCAGACACTTCCAGCTGTATGATCCTGGGCAAGTCACTTAACCCCCTATTGCCTAGTCCTTACTACTCTTCTGCCTTGGAACCAATAAATAGTATTGATTCTAAGGCAGAAGGTAAGGGTTAAAAAAAAGAATATCTGGGCAGTTTTCTTTGATAATTTTTTTTAATATGATATCTAGACTTTTTTTTTTTTTTTGCTCATGACTTAGCCCAGTAATTCTTAGATTTTCCCTCTGGGATCTATTTTCTATGTCAGTTTTTTCAGTGAGATATTTCATATTTTTTTGTGCTTTTCCCATTTTTTTTGTTGTTATTTGATGTCTCATGAAGTCATTCTAATTTTTAAAGAATAATTTTCTTCTGGGAGCTTTTGATACTTTTTTTTTTGCAGTTGGTCAATTCTATTTTTTAGAAACTCTTTTTCTTCATTGGATTTTTGTGCCTTTTTTTCCATTTGATCAGTTCTGTTTTTTAAGCTGTTATTTTCTTTTTGCATTACTTTCATTCTTTTCTCCTTTATCTTGTGTCTCTCTTATTTGATTTTTGAATTCTTTTTTGAGCTCTTCTGGAAACTGAGACCAATTCCCATTTTTTCTTTGAAGTTTTTGCATGTGGCTGCTTTGATCTCATTGTCCTCTACTGAGTCTATGTCTTGCTCTTCTTCCTCTCCATAAAAAAATTTCTAGGGTTAGAAAATTAAAATTTCTAGGTTCCTTTCACTATTTGCTCATTTTCCCAGCCTCTTATCTTTTAAAAACTTAAAAATACAACTTTTATCTTAAAGATAGGCTTCATTTTCATGGTAGAGGGGGCACTCTCTTAAACATCAGTTTTTCTTTGCTGCTATCCTCAGTTCTAGCTTTGGTATTCTTCAAGTTTCAGTTCTTCCAAGGTTAGGTATGAGGGCCTATGGGCTGAGAACTCTGGAAGCTACCTCCCACTGCTGATTCAATCTCCTCTAAGGCCTGCCAGTGGCTTGTAAGGCTCAGAGCACTGTGAGCTACTTTACCTTGGGGCCTGGGGCTTTACCAAGGCTAGACAGGCTAAATGCTGAATCTAAGGATTCTAAGAACATTTCTACCTCTTCTGCCCATCTTTGCTTCACCCCCACTATATTCAAATTTAAAGTGCAGGTGGGCTTTTTTGGGGGTAAAATCTTACCTTTTGTCTTAGAATCAATACCATGTATTGGTTCTAAGGCAGAAGAGCAGTAAGGACTAGGTAATGGAGCTTAAATGACTTGCCCAGGGTCAAGATAGGAAGTGTCTGAGGCCATATTTGAATTCAGGACCTCCCATCTCTGGACCTGGCTCTCAGTCCACTGAGCCACCTGCCCTTGTTAACTATCCCACTTGACCATGGACTATGCATGGCCTGTCTATGGTTTATAGAGGGCAATTTTCTCAGAAAACTGAAGAATGCCTGGCTTATCATGAGAAGTGCTTGCTCCTCTGCCTGAATGATGAAACCCTTCAGAGTAAGGAGATGCATGGATAATCATAATTGAGCCTGTGAGGAAGGGCTCTCTTCTCAAGTTTTTCCAGACTTCTGATGATTTCAGCAAAGGTACCAAATGAATAGTGGATTCTTCCCATCATTATTTTGGATAATTGAGAATTGATCAAAGATTTAATAACACTGAAAAGCTGGTGGTGTTGTGTTCTGATGTGCTGTCTCTGTGGTACAAGAATATATTCATATCAAAGAACTGGAATTTGAGGTGTTGCCTATTGATTGGGGAATGGCTGAACAAGTTGTGGTATGTTATTATGATGGGATACTATTGTGTAATAAGAATTATGAAGAGAAGGGTTTCAGAAAAACCTGAGGAAAGGGATCATGAGAAGATGGCAGAGTATGACATGAAACTACCTCAATCTTCAATCTCCCCCATAATCAGAAATAACTCCACAGAATTAATGTTAAAAGAGGCAAAAACATAAAAGAGTTGAACATGAAGCAGAGCAGCCAGGGATAACTTAGAAGTAGGTTCTCTAACTGCCCTGGTTACTATTGCCTATTGGTGCAAACACCCTGGAGCCAACAACAAGGAATCAACAAAGCTACAGGCCCTCGTAGTAGAGCAAACAGCCTAACCATTTCTACTTGACCTAGGTGTCGATATCCCAGTGGCAGATACTGATGGAGTCAATAGGCAGTGAGCCCTGGGAGTAGCTGTGTGCACTGCAACCCTGGCTCCAGGAGTCCCTACTCACTCACATCTGGGAGCTGACTATTGAACAGAGAAGACTTTAGGGGTCCCATCGTGTTAACCAGACACCAGCTCAGTCTCAGGCTTTGGCTCCAGAAGAGGAGTGAAGAGGGAACACACATCAGTGAGTGCGATTGCTGAGGCTTTGGGACCCTACTGACTGTGGTCACTTACAGGAGAGTGGAGCCCCTGGCTATCATTCCAAGGGATGGCAAGGTGACTGTTTGCAATGGCAAAAGTACCAAAGCAGAAGGAGAGCAGAATGGGTGAGTTGGAGCACCCAAGGTCAATCACAGATTTACTTTGACTACCTCTGACCCTGCATTATAGAAAATGGAAGAACTTGCAGCAGCTAAGTGGCTCAGTGGAGCCAGGCCCAGAGATAGAGGTCCTTGGTTCAAATCTGGCCCTGGTCACTTCCTAGCTGTGTGACCCTGGGCAAGTCACTTAACCCCCATTGCCTAGCCCTTACCACTCTTCTGCCTTAGAACCAATACACAGTATTGATTTCAAGATGGAAGATATGGGTTTATATTTAAAAAAAAATAAGGAAAGAAAGAAAATGGAAGAACTAAGTAGGATCCAGGAAATTAAAAAACACAAAAAATCATGAAACCTGGGGCATCATCCACACCATGGGAATAGAGCCTGACTCAAACATAAAAATAACAGTTAAGCCTATTGATTTGGCTGCTGAAATTTGAGGCAAAAACCACCAAACAAAACCTAAATCAAAGAGAAAGAACTCAACCATAGATAGCTATTATGGGGACAGAGAACACTTGTGTTCAAATTCTGAGGCTATCAAAGTTAGAACACTCATTTCTAAAACACAAAGAAAAACACCAAATGGTCACAAGCCCAAAAATAGGTTTTGGAAGACTTTTAAGAAGATCTCAAAAATCAAATGAGAAAGGTTGAATAAAAACTAGGAAAAAAAAGAACAGTACAAGAAATAAAGAAAATTTTGAAAGAAAATCACTCAATTGGAAAAAGAGATCCAAAAACACACAGAAGAAATTCATTAAGAATTTAAATTGAGAGAGGCAGGGTTAAGATGGCAGCAGAGTAAAAAGTAACTGCTGGACCTCTCCTAACCCACGCATATAGGACTCCTCATGAAGACATAAAAACAAATCCAAAGGAAAGAAGGGACCCCACAACAGGGCGCAGCATCGAAGGTACGTGGAATCAGGGCATTTCCATGCTATAAAGGGGTGAAACAACGCTCACGAAAACACGAGTGGAGCAACCCCCTCCCCCACAGCCCACACCACCTACAACTCCAAAGCCAGCGCACGAGTCAGAGCAAGTTTGGGGCACCCATTAAGTCATTGGAAACTCACCAGGGCTTGTTCCTCAGAGCAGCAAGACTTAAGACCCCTCAAGAGGCTAAGGAACTCACGGACTCTGAACACAGACCCTGAGCCCAGGCGCAGGCGAAGGGGTTGGCACAGGCGCGGGCTAAGGCATGGACTAAGGCGTGGACAAAGGGGCTGATTCTGAGTGCAGGAGCGGACCTTGACTGGGGACCCAGTGCAGAGAGGTGCTTGACTGTGGAAGCAGCTCCCTGAGACTGTTAAAGGAGCTTCAGGCAGAAGAACAAGCAAGGAGACCACCAGGAGGCTTGTCCCAGAACAACTAGACCTGAGATCTCAGGAGTCTAAAGAGCACAAACAGATCCTGGGCACGAGCATAAAGCTGAGAGGGAACTCAGCTTACAGTGGCAAGCCAGAATCATCAGGAAAACCAGAAGAGAAAGATGAAGAAGGAAAAAAACCTTTAACACTTGACAACTTTTACACAGAAAAAATCCAGACAACAGAGGAAACAGTAGAGGAGTACAAACAATCCAAACCTTCCCAAAACAATGAAAATGGGTCACAAGGTCTTGAAGAGTTCAAATTTGAGATCATGAGAAAGATGGAAGAGATCTGGCAAGAAAATAACAGTTTAAAAGGCAGAATTTCACAATTGGAAAGTGAGGCAAGTAAATCAAAGCCCAGAATTGACCAGATTGAAAAGGAAAACCAAAAGATTGTAGCCGAAAACCAGTCTCTAAAGGCTAGAATTGGGCAATTAGAAAAAGATGCCCCCAAATCAAAAGAATTAATAAGCAAATTGGAGACCAAAATCAAACAGCTGGAAAACAGGTCAGACCAAACTGAAAAGGAAAATCAAAAGCTTATAGCAGAAAACCAGTCTCTAAAGACAAGAATTGGGCAAGTAGAAACCAATGATCTATCAAGACAGCAAGAGCAAATAAAACGAAGTCAAAAGACTGATAAAATAGAAGGAAACATGAAATATCTCAATGAGAAACTGACAGATCAAGAAAACAGGTCTAGAAGAGACAATCTGAAAGTCATTGGTCTTCCTGAAAAAGCAGAAATTAATAGAAATTTGGACTCCATACTAAGAGAAATTATTCAGCAAAATTGCCCTGAAGTTCTACAACAAGAGGGCAATATAGACATTGAAAGGATCCATAGATCACCCTCTACACTAGACCCCGAAAAGACAACCCCCAGGAATATAATAGCCAAATTCAAGAGCTTCCAAGTAAAAGAAAAAATTTTACAAGAAGTCAGAAAGAGACAATTCAGATATCAAGGAGCACCAATCAGGATCACACAGGATCTGGCAGCCTCCACACTAAAAGACCGCAAGGCTTGGGATATGATATTCAGAAAGGCAAGAGAACTGGGTTTACAACCAAGGATCACCTACCCATCAAAACTGACTATATTCTTCCAGGAGAAAGTTTGGGCATTCAACAAGATAGAAAATTCCCAAGCATTTGCACAGAAAAGACCAGGACTAAATGGAAAGTTCGATATCCAACCACAAAAATCAAGAGAAACATGAAAAGGTAAATAAGAAACAGAAGGGAAAGTAAGAAAACTCATATTTTTTAAAATTTGCCTCTTTAAGGGCTTCAATAAGATCTAATTATTGGAACTCCTATGTGGAGAAATGTTATGTATAATTCTCTGTAGTGAACTCTGTTCACCATTATAGCATTCACTATTATAATAATTACAAGAATTATTCATAGGGAGAGGTTGGAATACTAAATGGTCTAAGATGATATGGGCAAGAGGGAAAGAGGGGAGTGAATAGGGGAGGACACCAAAAGAATCTTGAAGGAATAAGAAAAATAGGATATTCTATTACACACAAAGAGGGCATGGGAAGGGGAAGGGATGAATACTATTATAAGAAGGAGAGGAAGAGAGCATTAAGAGGTAATATTTAAACCTTACTCTCAGTGTAATTAACCCTGAGAGGGAAGAGTAGCTATATCCATTGGGATATAAAACTCTATTTAACCCTACTGAGAAAGTCAGAAGGGATAAACCAAGGGGAGCAGGGGAGTGTGGAGGTCAAAAAAGGGAGGGGAGAAGAAGGGGGAGGGAACTCATTAGACCTTAAAAATAAAAAGAGGGGAATAATAAGGGAGGGGGTAAAAAGGGAAGTAAATCAAGGGAGGGGACAAGGGTTACTGGCTTAAAGCAAACCACTGGTTTAAAAGGAAATAGTGTAAGAAGAAGGGGAGGACACCAAAATGTCGGCGAATACACAACTGATAATTATAACTCTGAATGTGAATGGGATGAACTCACCAATTAAACAGATGCAAATGTCAGAGTGGATTAGAAACCAAAATCCTACCATATGTTGTCTACAAGAAACAAATATGAGGTGGGTAGACATACACAAGTTTAAGGTTAAGGGCTTCAGCAAAATCTTTTGGGCTTCAAATGAGAAAAAAAGGCAGGAGTTGCAATCATGATTTCTGATAAAGCCAAAGTAAAAATAGATATGATTAAAAAAGACAGGGAAGGTAATTACATCCTGATAAAAGGCAGTATAGACAATGAGGAAATAACATTGCTCAATATGTATGCACCAAATGGCATAGCATCCAAATTTGTAAAGGAGAAACTGGTAGAGCTCAAGAAGGAAATAGATAGTAAAACCATACTAGTGGGAGATCTAAATATTCCTCTTTCAGATCTATATAAATCAAACCAAAAAATAAATAAGAAAGAGGTAAGAGAGGTGAATGAAGCCCTAGAAAAATTAGATTTAATAGATATGTGGAGAAAAATAAATAGGGACAAAAAGGAATACACCTTCTTGTCAGCTGCACATGGTACATTCACAAAGATTGACCATGTTATAAGGCATAGAAACATTACAAATAAATGCAAAAGAGCAGAAATAATAAATGTAACTTTCTCAGATCATAATGCAATGAAAATAATAATTAGTAAGGGCACCTGGACAGGCAAATCAAAAACTAATTGGAAATTAAATAATATGATTCTCCAAAACCAGCTAGTCAAAGAAGAAATCATAGAAGCAATCAACAATTTCTAATGAAGGGGAAATTAAGGCAATCATTAAGAACTATTTCGCCCAATTATATGACAACAAATATAACAATTTAGGAGATATGGATGAATATTTACAAAAATATAAATTGCCTAGATTAACAGCTGAAGAAATAGAATACCTAAATAATCCCATATCAGAAATAGAAATTGAACAAGCCATCAAAGAACTCCCTAAGAAAAAATCACCAGGACCTGATGGATTCACAAGTGAATTCTATCAGACATTCAAAGAGCAACTAATCCTAATACTATACAAATTATTTGATATGATAAGCAAAGAAGGAGTCCTACCAAATTCCTTTTATGAAACAAATATGGTACTGATCCCAAAGCCAGGTAGACCAAAAACAGAGAAAGAAAACTATAGACCAATCTCCCTAATGAACATAGATGCAAAAATCTTAAATAGAATATTAGCAAAGAGACTCCAGCAAGTAATTAAGAAGATCATCCACCATAATCAGGTGGGATTTATACCAGGAATGCAAGGATGGTTCAACATTAGGAAAACCATCCACATTATTGACCATATCAACAATCTAACAAACAAAAATCACATGATTATCTCAATAGATGCTGAAAAAAGCCTTTGACAAAATACAGCACCCATTCCTATTGAAAACACTGGAAAGTATAGGAATAGAAGGACCTTTCTTAAAAAACAATAAGCAGTATATATCTAAAACCATCAACAAGCATCATATACAATGGGGATAAATTAGAAGCCTTTCCAATAAGATCAGGAATGAAACAAGGATGCCCATTATCTCCTCTATTATTTAACATTATACTAGAAACACTAGCAGTAGCAATTAGAGAAGAAAAAGAAATTGAGAGTATTAAAATAGGCAACGTGGAGACTAAGCTATCACTCTTTGCAGATGATATGATGGTATACTTAAAAAATCCTAGAGAATCAACTAGGAAGCTTGTAGAAATAATCAACAACTTTAGCAAGGTTGCAGGATACAAAATAAATGCACATAAATCATCAGCATTTCTATATATTTCCAACACATCACAGCAGCAAGAGGTGGAAAGAGAAACACCATTTAAAATCACCCTAGATAACATAAAATACTTAGGAATCTATCTACCAAAACAAACACAGAAATTATAGGAAAACAACTACAAAACACTTTCCAAACAATTAAAACTAGATCTAAACAATTGGAAAAACATTGATTGCTCATGGGTTGGACGAGCTAACATAATAAAAATGACCATTCTACCCAAATTAATTTACCTGTTAAGCGCCATACCTATCAAGCTACCAAAAAACTTCTTTACTGAATTAGAAAAAACTATAACAAATTTCATTTGGAATAACAAAAGATCAAGAATTTCACGGGCAATAATGAAAAAAAATGTGAAGGAAGGGGGCCTAGCAGAACCAGATATTAAACTATACTATAAAGCAGCAGTCATCAAAACAGTATGGTATTGGCTAAGAGACAGAAGGGAGGATCAGTGGAATAGACTTGGGGTTAATGACATCAGCAAGACAGTATATGATAAACCCAAAGAGCCCAATTTTGGGGACAAAAATCCACTATTTGACAGAAACTGTTGGGAAATTTGGAAAACAATATGGGAGAGATTAGGTCTAGATCAATATCTCACACTCTACACTAAGATGAATTCAGAATGGGTGAATGACTTGAATATAAAGAGGGAAACTATAAATAAGTTCAGTGAACACAGAATAGTATACTTGTCAGATCTCTGGGAAAGGAAAGATTTTAAAACCAAGCAAGAGTTAGAGAAAATTACAAAATGTAAATTTAATGGTTTTGATTACATTAAGCTAAAAAGCTTTTGTACAAACAAAAACAATGTAGTCAAAATCAGAAGGGAAACAACAAATTGGGAAAAAATCTTTATAACAAAAAACTCTGACAAGGGTCTAATTACTCAAATGTACAAGGAGTTAAATCAGTTGTATAAAAAATCAAGCCATTCCCAATAGATAAATGGGCAAGAGACATGAATAAGCAATTTTCAGATAAAGAAATCAAAACTATCAATAAGCACATGAGAAAGTGTTCTAAATCTCTAATAATTAGAGAAATGCAAATCAAAACAACTCTGAGGTATCACCTCACACCTAGTAGAATGGCTAAAATGAAAGAAGGGGAGAGTAATGAATGTTGGAGGGGATGTGGCCAAATTGGAACATTAATGCATTGCTGGTGGAATTGTGAACTGATCCAACCATTCTGGATGGCAATTTGGAACTATGCTCAAAGGGCTATAAAAGAATGCCTGCCCTTTGATCCAGCCATACCATTGTTGGTATTGTACTCCAAAGAGATCATAGATAAACAGACTTGCACGAAAATATTTTTAGCTGCGCTTTTTGTGGTGGCAAAAAACTGAAAAATGAGGGCATACCCTTCAATTGGGGAATGGCTGAACAAATTGTGGTATATGCTAGTGATGGAATACTATTGTGCTAAAAGGAATAATAAACTGGAGGAATTCCATGTGAATTAGAAAGACCTCCAGGAACTGATACAGAGTGAAAGGAGCAGAGACAGAAGAACACTGTACACAGAGACTGATATACTGTGGTAAAATAGAATGTAATGGACTTCTGTACTAGCAGCAATGCAATGACCCAGGACTATTCTGAGTGACATATGGTAAAGAATGCTACCCACATTTAGAGGAAGAACTGCAGGAGAGGAAACACAGAAGAAAATCAACTGCTTGAATACATGGGTTGATGAGGACATGATTGGGGATCGAAAGTACCACACCATTGCAACTATCAACAATTTGGAAATAGGTCTTGATTAATGACACATGTTAAAACCAGTGGAAATGCATATCGGCCAGGGGAGTGGGGGAGGTTGGGGGGGTGAAGGGGAAAGTAAGAGCATAATCATGTAACCATGTTAACTTTTCTAAAATATAAATATTAATAAATGTTTTTAAAAAAGAATTTAAATTGAACAAAGGGAAGCTAATCATTTCCTGAGGCAACAAGAAATAACGAAGAAAAATCAAAACAGTGAAATAATAGAAGAGAATGTGAAACATCTTATTATCAAAACAATTGATCTGGAAAATAGTTTGAGAAGATAAAATATAAGAATTGTCAGACTACTGGTAAGTTATGATCAAAAAAAGAGTTTAGACATCGTACTCAAAGACGTAGTTGAGGAAAATTGCCCCAGAAGTTCTAGAACCAGAGGATAAAATGGAAATTGAAAGAATTTATTGACCATGACCTCAAAGAATTCCCCTAATTAAATGCACAGTAACATTATTACTAAGTTCTGTAACTTCTAGGTTATGAGGAAAATGCTATAAACAACAAGGGAAAAAAATTAAATGCTATGGAGCTAGAGTTAGAATAATACAAGACTTAGAAGCTTTAACATTAAAAAAATAAAGGGCATGGAATGCAATATTTCAAAGAGCAGAGGAGCTGGGTTTACAATCAAGAATAACATACCCAGAAAAGCTGGCATAATTACACAAGGGGGAAAAAATGAGTATTTAATGAACTAAAGGAGTTTTAGCTATTCTTGAGGGGGAAAACATGGAACTCAGAAAATTTGATCTATGAGAATCATAAAACGGTAAACATGAAAGACAAAATAAAAATTAATTGGAGAATCTTAATCTTAAAGAATGAATCAGTTAAAGAACAAGTCATAGAAACAGTACATAATTTCATTAAACAGAATGATAATAATGTGACATATCAAAATCTGTGAGATACAGCAAAAGCAGTAGAGGAAAATTTATATGTCTCAACTGCTTATATTAATAAAATAGAGAAAAACCAGAAATGAATTAGGAATGCAATTTAAGGGGAAAATACAACAAAAAAGGAGAAATTGAAAGTTCCCAATAAAACCCAATTAAAATTAGAAAGCCTCAAAATCAAAGATAAGATCAATAAAACTGAATGTAGGAAAACTGTAGAATTAAGAAACAAATCTAGGAGTTGGTTTTTATGAAAAAAATAGATTAATATGATTTTTAAAAAGAGAGAAAAAACCAAATCACTAGCATTGAGGATGAAAAGGGTGAATAATACCCACAAATGAGGATGAAATTAAAGCAATTATTAGGAGTTACTTTGTTTAATTTTGTGCTGACAAATTTAACAATCTAAATAAAATGAAAAAATGTTTACAAAAAAGTTTAAACTGCCTAGACCAGTGATGGGCAAACTATTCCCTGTGGGCCAGATGCAGGCTGTAGTTTGCTGTTCACTGCCTTAAGCAATTTCCTAATCACTACATCTGGATGTGGGGGCGTAGTGATTAAGGAATTGAGCCTAGACTATTAGAGAAGGAATTAGAATACCTATATAAACCTATTTTAGAAAAAAAAAATTGAACAGGCCATAAATGAACTTCCTAAAAAAAAAAAAGCATTAGGACTAGATGGATTCACAAGTGAATTCTACCAAATATTTAAAGATCAACTAATTCATGTGTTAAATTATTTGAAATAATAGGTAAAGAAGAAGTTTTACCAAACTCCTTTTATGAAATAAATATGGTACTGATACCTAAACCAGAAGAGTGAAAAGAGAGAAAGAAAATTATAAACTAATTTCAATAATGAATATAGATGCACAAATCCTAATTAAAATCTAGGTAGGTGACTACTACAATACAATTACAAAGATTATATATTGTGATTAAACAGAATTTGTAAGTAGGGATAGTTTAATTTAAGGAAAACTTTCAACAGAATTGATTATATTAATAACAAAAGCAAGAAAAAATCATATTATATCAAAATATGCAGATAAAACTTCAGTAAAATACAATACTTGTTCCCATTAAAAACACTGGAAAGTATAGGTATAAATGCAGTTTTTCTTAAAACGATTTGAAGGATCTGTCTTAAAGTGTCAACATTTTATTTGCAGTTGATATGACAATACATGTGGAAAATCTTTGAAGATTCAACTAAAAGATTAGTTGAAACTATCAATTTTAGTAAAGTAGCAGGATATAAAACAAACTTAAATCACCAGCATTTTTATATATTACTAACAAAGAGATAGAAAGAAATATTCCATTTTTTGCTAAATAAAACCCTGCCATTCTCTCTGTGTGTTCTTTGCTAGAAAACACAACAGAATGGAAAGTGACGTACTTTCATCTGAAGGTGTTCAGCAGTTGCTAAGCACCCAGTGTCTAGGTTTTACAATCCGGGCTAATTACAGCTGCTACTGGACTTGCTTTTTCTGTCTTAGATTTGTGGTGCATTGTGTAGATTTTAATTTTAGATACAGTTTCCTATGGTGCAGGCTTATGAAATTGGCTGTCAGGTGCTGTTACTAAGCAATGGAATGACATGATTCTTTCCTGGGCTCCTTATGATGATATTTTGCCCAGCAGGTTCTCTTATTGAACTTTTAAAACTATTTTTCTGTAGGGATTTAATTTGTGGATTATCAGTGAGACATTGGTAATAATGAAAATGGTGAGGGTTCAAATTACCTTTATATCTGCATGCTGATGTGCCCCCCTTGGTCTCTTTTGCTATGTGTTTCTCTGGGGATTCCTTCACTAAGGACATTTTATTAGTATGCCACATTCTGTTTTCTTTGTTAATTTGGAAAACTGTCACCCTACTTGCGTCAGTGTCCTCCCTCTGTGCCATATTCTATAGATCTTCCATTTTGCATTCCAGAAATACCCACCTGTTGTCACCACTTTCATGTCCTCTTCCATTTCTTTTTTCTCCTAATGATATTGAAAATATTTATTCTTCACCTATTGCTGAGATCTCTAGCATTCTATATGTTTCATGGGAAAAGATAGGAGGAAATCCACCAGCATTTTGTAGTTGTTTTATGGTTTTTAAAATCATCATAACTATTTATACCCCTTCCAAGTTGACTCTCATTTGCTTAATGCACTGGAAATAATTCCTTAATTTCCCATCATTCTACTTGACTAAAAATGCTTTTAATTTAGTGCCCTGACACTGTGCTTTTTTCCTTTCCGAACCTTTCTTCAGGCAGACAGATAACATTAATCATGGCATACATGGGTTAGTATTTTTTCGCAGCTTTCATGTTCAAGATGAAGTAAAATGAGTGCTGACTTTCAAACCTCAAAGGACATGTCATAGTTTTTTCTTTGCTTTTGAATGTAATTATCCAACTGGTGATGGGTAACATTGTTAAGCCGAAGGCTAAAATCAGTGCTTTAATTTTAGTGGTCATTTTGGCCCATATCAAGTTTTAGTGCTTCAGATAGCATGGCCACATACCTGCACTCTTCTTCTCAGCACAAGGACAGTTGAACTTAAATAGATGGCTTCCTCATTTCTTAACTCTGCTCAGGACAAGAAAAACTGACTCCTTAGAGTAGAGTGAAATTGTTGCCTTATTTTCTCTTTATCTTTCCTCTTCTCCAACCTTTAAGTCTAGTGATTCCAAATTTCCTAAAAGACTGCATTCAATGTTCTAAAGAAGCTGATAATAGCTGACGCTTTGTCAAATTGGTTTTTTTCTATGTAATCTTGAGTCTTCTGTATCAATCTCCTCTGCTTTTTTTGGCACTATTTAACTCAGTTGCTGCTATTCCTGAGAGGCTATGTGGTTTTACTTCCAGCATGTGTCTTGGTTTGGTTTGTGGGTGTAAGACATTACAGTAGATTTTGAAGCAACTCTTGTCCCCTTTCAGGTGGAGACACTAACCTACCAATCCAGAGCTACAACAGTACATGCTATCCGTGATTCAGAATTGGCTAAGTTACCAGCAGGAGCACTGAATTTCATCAAGCGCAGATATCCACAGGTAAAGAAATTACATTATCGTTCTTCTATCTCTAACATTTAGCCTCCAGCTTTAGTTATATTAATCAGCCATATCCAAGTCTCACACAACTAGTATGTGCAAAGCTTTATAGCAGATGCTTTAGAGAACATGTGGTTCTTTTCCTCAGGGAGCTTGGCATGTAGCCTAGCAGGTAGAGCATTGATATCTTTCCAGCTTTAAAGTTATTTGGACTTGTATATTGTAGTGCAAAGGTGCAAACAACCCTGCAGAACCTTGCTAACTGCAGAATTTCTGGCAGTTAAGAAGGGTTTAGAACCCTGACTAGAGGCAGTTGGTCCTGGAGGCTCGGTCAGAGCAGAAGGGTCAACTGAGCTCGGTCTTGGGGCTGAAACCTGGCCTTGATTCCTTGATTCTGTGCCTTTTCTCTTGAGATTTTGTAGCTTAGCTAATTCCTCTGGATCTCCCTGACCTTCCCTATTCCAATCATCATTTCCCTTCCTGATTTCCTGTGGGTTTTGGGAGAAGGGTGGATTTGGGTGGTAGCAATCAAACTTTGAAGACTTAGTTTCCCCATAGGCAAGTAGGGCTTACCCTAGATACAAATTATCTCCTGATTCATTGTATGTAACTTTCCTAACCTCAAAGGCAACAAAACCTTCCGGGACTGAGTGTGGGCAGGCCCTTTCTCAGTCTCTCATTCCTGTGTCCCTCCCCCACCTGAAACTTCTCCCTAGGTGGTTGTTAGAAAAACCTTGTATCCCTCTGTCCTTTATAACCAACCCTGAAACTTAATAAACCCTGTTGTCATTTAATCAAACCTTTTGCTAAATCATTGGTTGAATGATAAAAGAGGGATAAGGAGAGAAAGGAATAGTTTCTCTCTGGGTCCTGAGGGGAGTTGGAGGTGTCCATCTTGGAGGAAGTGGTGATCTTTATACTTCCTCCGAGAAGCCCTTCTATTTCACAGACAAGGAAGAGCCCTGGGACTCTTCCTTTGTGAACCTGAGAAACTGAGTAGAAAGCCCTCTAATTAGTTTCAAACCATTTCTGGCTGGCCCTAACCTTTGTCTGTAGAAGTGCCCTTCCTACCTGAAGGGTTCAGCCTGTTTCCCTTCAGGGTCCTCTGTCTCAAGCCTGTGTACCCAGTCTGTGTCTCCCTGTTGTAGATGCCTGCCCAACTACTTCATCCTCTCCCCTTGCCTCTCATTCTACTTCACCATCTTATATTTCCCTAAACTCAGCCGTTCCCTTACATCTCTCCCACCACCTCAATCTATTACCTCCACTATTGTACCCTCCTTTCCCACCTACTGACTTAGGGACCCACAAACCCCATCCACTTGTTTTATTCCCTTATTACAATATTCCTATAAGGAATTTAGAGATTTAAAACTAATATGAATGGAGGATGATAAGATTGAGATGGAGTTAGGGAAAACTTGTTAGAAACTTAGAAAACTTATTAGAAGGTGAGTTTTGGGGTTTTAAAGAACATGGTGGTGGTCACAGATGGGTAAGAAGCCCTTTCACATTACATAAGACATGTACAAAGTCAAAAGAAGCGAGGAAATTAAGGGCAGGCTATATCTAGTAAAATGACTAGACTGGGGGGCAGCTGGGTATCTCAGTGGATTGAGAGTCAGGCCTAGAGATGGGAAGTCCTAGGTTCAAATCTGACCTCAGACACTTCCCAGCTGTGTGACCCTGGGCAAGTCACTTGACCCCCATTGCCCACCCTTACCACTCTTCCACCTAGGAGCCAATACACAGAAGTTAAGGGTTTAAAAAAAAAATCACTAGACTGGGTATAATTATGAAGAAAGTTAGAGTGAGATGCAGTAAAGGATTGATGATGAACTTTGAAGGCCTGTTAAAGAAAAGAGTCAAATATTGCTAAGGTCAGAAACTGGAATATTGATTAGGGTGTTGTTTACAGTAATTACAACAATGAAGTTTTGATTGGGGAGTAAAGAGAAGAAAGAACAATGACTTAAGCTAGGGTTGTTATGATTCAGTAAGATATATTAAGCAAGAACATCAGCAAGATATTCAGGTGGAGTTGTCCTGCAGAAAGATGGAACTATGAGGATGGAGGTAAAGGATCAATCCCCAAAGATCTAAGTATGTAAGGATTTGTTGAAATTGTGTGAATGGAAACACTTCCCTAGGAAAGTAAAAAATTTTTTGTTGTTGTTGAAGCGTGCCATTTTCCGCTTTATTTTTCTGAATTTTTCTCTAGGATAAATGTAGGAAAGTAATTGTTAAGGAAAAAGAAAAGAGAAAATTTTAGGGAAAAAATGGGAAGGGCCAATGAAGGAAGATGAGAATCAGCAGAGTACAACTGACATGAGAAAAAACTTTCAAGGACTAGAGGGTATGAGACACAAGAAAGCATGAAATTTTTTTCCCCTAATTAGTCTGTCTTCTTGGATTTTCTACTTTTATCAAGGGGATTTCTTTCTTAAACACTTGGGAAATCATGGCTCAGTCTCAAAGGTGAGAGGTGACATGTTTCTTGTGAGCCAAATAAGCATTTTGGCTTTCTAGCTCCTTGAAAATGGCTTCAAAGTTTTCTCTTCAGAAAAGAAATCATGAAGTGGGTAGGATGGGTTGAGACAAGACATCTTGTGGGAAATATGGGATTGTGTTCTATTTTGAACCAATTGGAACAGAAACAAAAAGCTGGCCTCCAATCTGCAGTTGGCAATGGTATCAGAGAAGCTCCTGGGGCTGATTTCTTAGATCTCCATGAAAACTGGGATGTGGTCAGATTCTATTCTCAAGGACTGTAGAATAATTCTGGTCTAGTAATGGGATCACTGTTGGAGGCTGCAGGTGTTCTTTTTTGTTGGTTATAGATTATAGCCAAGAGGTTGAACACTTTAATAGCAACTTTATTTCCTAAACTAATACTCTCATCCAAATGCCTTTTTGTCTCAAAGTCAATAGAAAAAGAAAAGGTGAAGGGAGTGAAATGCTGATATGAAATTAACCAGTTGTTGGATATATGTGACTCATAATTATAGTAATTCATATTTACCTATAATGTAACTAGTTTTTAATTATCACTTTGATTATCAAATTAAGTAATTTTTAATTATCATCATTTTTACAGATGAGGAAACTGAGGCCTAAACTGACTAAGTGACTTGGCCAGGATTATCTAGATAGCAAATGACTAAACCAGTATTTAAAACCAAATTTCTCCAACCTTGACTTCACTTTTTACCATACTTTCTCTGCTGAGACTAAGTAAACTTAATTATACTTTGGAAATTTCACTGTGGTCAGAACCCTCAGACTCATAGAAAAGTAGGATTCAGTCCCTGGTTATTTTCTGATTGTACTGTTTTGTAATATACTAAAATAGTATTTCTGAGAGTGATTATTATCTGCGTATTGGAGTGCATTTTCAAAGAATAATATGGTGAAAATAGACCTGTCAACATTGAGCACATTTTTTTAAACCTTTACCTTCCTTCTTAAGAATCAATGCTGTGTATTGGTTCCAAGGCAGAAGAGCAATGAGGGCTGGGTGGGGAGGGGGAGTGTTAAGTGACTTATCCAGGGTCACACAGCTGTTAACTTATAAAAAACACAGAACTATTAAATAGTCATAACCACTCTTTAAATCAAGGGAAAGGGGGAACAGGGCTGATTAGGCCTCTTATGCAGAGCTGTGCCTTATGCAGAGTCCAGGATTGAACACTGCTTCCCTCTGCTCCCTGACCCCCTGGGAGTGACACCATGCTAGATGACAACTCCAAGGAACAAAGGAAATTGGGGAACTTATATACCATTTGGGAAGATCCAGGGGCTGGTGAAGATGATTGACATTATACTGGTAAAGATGGGATTTACAATCAAGCTTGGGAAAGGAATCCTAGCCAGAGGCTAGGGTGTAAGGGAAGGGGCTACATACAATGGATACTAAAGGATGGTCCCTGCCCAGGTGTGTCTTCCTGGGACTGGGTCTTTGATACTATGGGGTAGACTACCTAAGACAAAAGGGTATTTAACATTTACCCTAGGGTCCATTATTCAGTCTGCTATGGCTAGCCTGAGATTCCCTTCAGGGTGGATTCTCAGGGGAAGAGAGGAGCACAAGCTTTGGGGGTCTCCAGCCTACAAGCTATTTCTAAAACTTGGGGTTCATCAGATCTCACTAAGCCACAAGTTTGGGGTCTCTAGATTCCACGTCGACACAGCTAAGAAGTGTCTGAGGCCAGATTTGAACCTAGGACCTCCTGTCTCTAGGCCTGTCTCTCAATCCTGTCGATGTGGAATCTAGAGACCCCAAACTTGTGGCTTAGTGAGATCTGATGAACCCCAAGTTTTAGAAATAGCTCGTAGGTTGGAGACCCCCAAAGCTAGTGCTTGTTCCCAGTTCCCATGAGAATCCACCCTGAAGGGAATCTCAGGCTAGCCATAGCAGACTGAATAATGCACCCTAGGGTAAATGCTAAATACCCTTTTGTCTTAGGTAGTCTTCCCCATTGTATCAAAGACCCTGTCCCAGGAAGACATAGAGTAAGCTGTCCTTTCCCTTACATCCTAGCCTCTGGCTAGGATTCCTTTCCCAAGCTTGATTGTAAATCCTATCTTTACCAGTATAATGTCAATCATCTTCACCAGCCCCCTGATCTTCCCAAATGGTATATAAGTTCCCCAATTTCCTTTGTTCCTTGGAGTTGTCATCTAGCATGGTGTCACTCCCAGGGGGTCAGGGAGCAGAGGGAAGTAGTGTTCAATCCTGGACTCTGCATAAGGCGCAGCTCTGCATAAGAGGCCTAAGTAGCCCTGTTCCCCCTTTCCCTTGATTAAAGAGTGGCTTTATGACTATTTAATAGTTCTGTGTTTTTTATAAGTTAACAATCCACTGAGCTACCCAGCTGCCCCCACCTGTTTCATATTTTGATATTCCCATTCTCTAAAAGTTGTGAGCAATGCTATTACATATAATTTTTCAATTTGATCCAGCTATATCCATAGAAAAAAGAATTGCTGGGGAGTAGTTTTGTAATTTATTTGCTCTCTAGTTTATAGGGAGGGGGAATAGATGAGAAAAGGTCTTCTCCTATCAAGTACTGCATGAGCCCTAGATCTAGGCCATCTGCCTCTGGTCTCTTTGCTTCAGGGCTTTTTTCAGTGAGCCCTTCAGATCCATATTACCTGCCTTGGGGCTTGTGTCTTTCTTGCAGGGCCTCTGAATAGGGACCTCCGTCTTTGTCACTTAAGAGCCTTGTCCAGTGCTCCAGACTTTATCCTGGATCAGATCACCTTAAACTGCCAGCTCCTGTCTTTTGTCCAGACTTCTTAGGATGTACCTTTGCCTATCCCTGCCTGCCCTTCTATTGGCTTCCTGAGCTTCACAAGACACAGCATTATCATTTATTATGAGGTTGGACCAAAAGGTATGGCTTTAACTATCTTAACCCATACCTCATTCAAAGAACTTCTCTCCAGCCACTGATATTCTGCTTGGACTTCCTATTCAGTGGCTACCATACTTCCACTCCCACATATTGTCCCAAACTCAGGGATCCCAACCCTCTGGTATTATACCCCATTTTCTACTGCCCATTCCCTTATTCCTGTCCTTCTCAGCCTTATCAACCTCTCATACAACCCTTTCTACCCCAGAGTCACATGACAAATCTATCTACCTTTTCAGCTGTGTTCTCTTTAATACTTTTTCCATAATAAATACATTTACTTTAATCTTAAACTTTTTGCTTTCTAATTTCCTCCATCCTCAATCTCTCCCAGAGACTTAGCTCCTTCTCCTTGACACTACATTTCCTGGCTATCCTTTTTAGGACTAGTTTCACTTTCACTCAATCCTTGCTTCACTGGTAGTGTTGGGGAGTTGAGAAGTCCTTGCTCTTCACTGCAACTTTCAGTCTCAATCTCTACCACCACTATTCAGTAACTTCTCTTCCCTTGAGTTCCTTCAATCCTGATTTATCACCCAATTTAGTTTCTGCATTCCTAACTCAAACTTATAGGAAACTTCCCTTCCCTATAAGTTATTGACTTGTCCCCAAGGCATTCTCTTTCTTTCCTTAGTGAATTCAGTGCCTGGTTCACAGTCTTTTTCTCTATCTCAATTCCTTCCTTCCTCCTTAGGGATTTTGACATTTCATCTCCCTCAAATGTCTTGACTTTCCAGTTCCTTAATCTCTTCAGTTTCTGTGATCTGCACTTCCACCTCATTTCACCTAATAGAGATAGTTATCCCTTGAATCTTGTCTCACTCTCAAATGTCCCATTTCCATTTATATGGCCTCTGAAATTCCTTTCATCTGATTATGATCTTTTATCTGTCCATTTTTTACTTTGTCTTCTTGCTCCAACTCTGTTCTTCTTCCTCACCAGATCCTCCAGTCTTTCTAACACAGTTCTTTCCTGGGACATCACTCCTGCAAAGGCTATATACCGCTCCCTTCCCTATCTTGAGCTCTAGGTCAACTAGTTCAACTTAACACTGTCATTTACATTTGAACTTCTTGTCTCCTGGTCCTATTGCCAGTCATGCCTTATACTTCTCCCACCTTCTGCCACCTTGACTCTTTTTCTTGTGTGTCCCCAACTTCTATTGGGCATCTCAAATATAGCAAGGAAACTGCTTTGGAATTTAGGTGGTCAGATCAAAAAGTCAGGAAACCTTCCTAGATTGGTTTAGGCAAGCTGAGAGCTGAGGAGTTTAAAAGAAAAAGGGACTACATGCATTTTCATGGTTGGTCTTTCATGCCTAGAATGCTCCTTCTCTACATTTCTGACTCTAGGTTTCCCTGACCTTCACAACTTAGCTCAAGATGCAGCTAGTGGATGGATAGAGTCAGGTCTGAAGTCCATAGATCCTGAGTTCAGATTTGACCCCAAATACTTCCTAGCTATGTGTTCCTGGGCAAGTCACTTAACTCTGCTGTTTGCCTAGCCCTTGCCCTTCTGTCTTAGAGCTGTTAATAATACAGAGAATAAGAGTTTAATTTTTCTTTTTGATTCTATCCTAAATAATCCCATTAAGAGGGGAATTTAGTTGCATGAACCCATAAGAAATGCTTCATTAGACTAGACATCATAGTCTGTCCGGGTCCAGCCGGACACAACCGAGGGGTCCGGGGAAACGGCAACCTAATTACCCATAGGGGAAGAAGAGGGGAGACCTTGCGCGCAAGACAGACAGATTTGTGTTGGTGGAAGCAAGGCTCGTTTATTGTAGATCTATGACAAGAATATATACGCTGAGGGCAGAAGGGGGTCGGCCGATACTAAGGGGGAAAGGAACGATACTAAGGGGGAAAGGAACGCGGAAAGGGAGCATAGAAAATCTATGGTGGCGTCTTACTGTCTCCAAGCATGGCTGGGCCTATGATCAATATCTTATCTTAGAAGAGTGAATGATATCTATTCTTAGAAGAGTGACTATCTTTTCTTAAAGTCTTGGTCCCTAACAAATCCCCCTTTCTTTTTTAAATAGAAAGGCGTAAGGAATAAGTTTATTAACCTTTGGTCGTTGTTCAATCCAAGTCTGTCTTAACACCAGAAGTTTTTCCTAAGACACCTTGTGTTCCCTGGTCAATCCATAAGTGAGATTGGCAGCGACGGCCTCTGTCTTAGGCTACACAGGGGGAGTTACTCAACCATCAAGGGTTGAGGACCTGTGCTACTCCCGTCATTGGGTTACCACCCTGCTGGAAAACTGCAAACGAGTGTCACAAGGTTGTTCTGTGTCCATCATCTCAATACGATGGTATTGAACCATAGGGAACTTATCAAGGGCTGAGTTAACATTAGTTTTGATGAATTTCATTAGACGTTGGAAGGCCCAAGGGCCAAAGGTTAAGATCAATAAAAATATAAAGAGAGGTGTAATAATAGTGGGAATTAAAGTGGAGAGCCAAGGAGAACCTCTGAGAAGGGTATTAAACCATCCTTCCTGTGCCTCGGCTTCCCTTTTCCTCTGGGCTAGCCGTTCACGCAACTTTGCCATAGATTCCCTTACTACGCCAGTATGGTCAGCGTAAAAACAACATTCCTCTTTGAGGGCTGCGCATAATCCCCCCTCTTTTAAAAAAAGGAGATCAAGACTGCGCCTATTCTGTAAGACTACCTCTGACAGAGAAGTGAGTGATTGTTCCAGGGCCGTGACAGACTTTTCGAGGGCTTCTAAATCAGTTGTCATGGCCATCTGAAGAGCGGCCAAGTGTTGGGTCTGGAGAAGGGCAGTAGTGCCAGTGCCAATGCCTGCAGCAAGACCGCCGAGACCTAACAGGATAGCTAAAGTAGTAAAGGGTTCCCTACGTGTTCTAGGAGAGGGGGAGAGGAGGGAGGCCACACTGTCGTCCCTGTGGAAAGAGATACGTGGCCATAGCTGGACAAGAACACAGAATTCAAAGGAGGTATTGAAAACTAGAAGAGATATACAAGGGGTGAGGCCAGTATTGCAAGCCCAAAAGCCATTATTCGGGGCTTCCAAAAAGGAAGGGGAAGGGGGGAGGTCAAGGGTGGAGTTACATAAGTGGGCATGAGATCGGGGAATGGTGCCTAAACAAAGGCCACGGCCAGAGACTTCAGCAAGGGTGAGACGGCGAGGAAAGGCGGCGCAGCGGGGGGAAGCTAGAACTGTTTCATTGGGCTCTGCCATATAGGCAATACCTTCATAGTAAGGGGGTTGTGGACTCAGACAGAGCCAGCACTTAATCGTCAAATCTGGCCTGGAAGCATTCAGGGCAGTGTAGGCACCTGATACTAGAGATAAAAATCTGTCTGCTGTACCAGGAATATTTAGGGACCCTTGCTGTGACTGGGGCTGTAACTGGGAGGAGGGATTCGGAGCTGAAGGGGAAAAAAGGGGAACAACCGATGGGATGGGGAGAGGCCTGGGAGCCGGTAATGGCTGGGGGTTAGGGGAAAAGGGGCGTCGTTGATCCGAGAGGATGATGTTAGGACCAACAGAAACAATGAGGGGCTGCACACGGAGGCGGAGGGTGAAAAGGAGAACATCATCAAAACCGCCCTTCTTATAGAGTCGTAAACCCCAAGTCAAGCCATCTGTCCATTTAACACTTCGTTTCCCCGCGTTGGTAAATGTGATAATGAGGGGATTACAATTAGGAGGACTGGGGGTGCACACAGATGGACTGGATAGATTGCGGGTTATTGCTATCAAGTCCTGGTTCGCCTGGATCCAATATCCAGTGCCAATTGTTTCACATCCCCAGGCTGCACAAAATCCATCTGTCTGGTCCCCACAGTGTGGTGGCTGATCAAAGCCAGGGCAGCCATATAGAGGAAACTGAGTGTATTGAGTCCAGTAATCCGGGATGCTAGGCACGCCAGGGAGGGTGGGGGCGCAGTAGTGGGTTGAGGACATTTGGGGGGCGCCTAGGGCACAAAGATCAACCGGAATGGAAGGAAACCACGTCCATTGGGGCCATTGGGAAGAAGAAACGGAGGTAATGATGGCTTGATTAACTGGATTGATGATCTCCCATCGTTGTTGGACCAGGAGATGAGGACTGGAAGTGGTGACTGGAAGGAAGGTGGAGTAGATGATGTAAACTGCCAGAGAAAACGAGTTCAGGATCTGAGGTCCCATCTGTGATGTTATCAGGGTTGTGGTTCTGTAAAAGGAAGAAGAAAAGAACTTCTCAGGGACCAGACCCTGGCTTAGAAGGGTTAGTATCTGGGGCGAAAGGTTTAATCAGTCTAGATGGAATCCAACGGGCATTGTTAGCCGCTTTATCAAAAATACAGGCGGAGCCCTTTCCCCAGATAATGACAGGGTCGGGGCCACACCAGAGGCCCGTGACAGGGTCACGCCAAAGGACTGTGGCCAGATTAGATGAAGTATGCGGATTCCAGTGGCGATCAGCAGCGGAACGCCTTTCGGCATCCAGCGTGAGGAAATTAAGAACAAAGAGGGCGTGAGCAAGAAGCAAAGTCTGATTGCCACTTAAAGGATAAAGAGTTTCTTGGGCTTTGAGTTTAAAAAGAGTATTTTTAAGAGTTTGGTTTGCTCGTTCAACAATGCCTTGCCCTTGTGGGTTGTAAGGTGTGCCTGTAACATGTTTTATGCCTAGCTGGGAACAAAATTGTTTAAAGGCTTGGCTGGTATAGCCAGGGCCATTGTCTGTTTTAATGGAGAGAGGTTTCCCCATCATCGACATGGCAAAAAATATATGCTTAATGACATGTTTAGTGGCTTCCCCCGATTGTGCAGATGCGAAAAGAAAGCCACTAAATGTATCAATGGAAACATGAACATACTTAAGTTTAGCAAAAGAAGGGACATGGGTGACGTCCATCTGCCATAAGTGGCCGGGGAGAAGACCACGGGGGTTAATTCCCAAATGGGGTTCAGGCAAGAGAGTAACACAATTCTTACAATTTTTCACAATTGACCTGGCCTGTTCTCTGGTAATTTTGTAGGCCAGGCGGAGTGATTGAGAGTTAAGGTGGTGAAGCCTATGTGCCTCTGTAGCGAGGGAGACGGGATCCGAGGAGAGGGCGGTAGAGGGGGTGGGTGTGGTTACTAAGGCAGTTAAGCGAGTGTGCTGGTCCGCAAGGTCGTTCCCGAAGGATAAGGGGCCCGGGAGGCCGGAGTGGGCACGTAAGTGGCCCACGAAAAAGGGGCAGGACCGTGATCGAATGGCTTGCTGGAGTTGGGAAAAAAGAAGAAAAGTAGCAGTTGTTGGTTGGATTGCAGGAACGATTTCTAGTCGGAGCAGGGATTGGACAACATACCTGCTATCCGAATAGAGATTAAATGGAGTATCGGGCAGGGAGTGAAAAACTGTTAAGGCAGCATAAAGTTCCACCAGCTGTGCGGACTCATAAGGAGTTTGGATGGAGCGAGGGTGATTGTTCATGACTATGGCAGCAAGGCCAGTTTTGGAACCATCCACAAAAATTGTGGGTGCTCCTGAGATGGGGGAGGATCGGGTTTGACGTGTGAGTATGAAGGGGGTAAGATTAAGAAACTGTAACAATTTATTACTGGGCATGTGATTATCTAAGGTGCCCTGAAACGTGGACATGAGTACAGCCCAGTTATCATTCTGAGATTTGAGGCAGTCGAGCTGTTCTCTGCTATAAGGGGATACCACGTGGTCAGGGGGACGGCCAAAATGGCGTGTAGAAAGGCGAATGCCTATCATAGCTATACGGGCAACCAAATCGGGGTACGGGGTAAGAATCTTTCGATTGTACATGGGGAGATGTATCCAAATGAGGGGAGAAGGATCTTGCCATAGGAGTCCAGTGGGAGAGAATTCAGTAGGGAAGATGAGGAGGTACAGGGATAATTTTGGGGAGAAGTATCCAATATTCTGTGTAGCTATAGCTCGTTCTACCTTTTTGAGGGAAGCTTCACCTGCCGGGGTCAAAGAACGAGGGGAGGAAGGGTCAGCATCCCCTCTAAGAATGTCGTCCAGCGGACGGAGGTCTGCTTTGGAAAGTTGCAGATAGGGGCGTAGCCAATTAATGTCCCCTAAAAGCTTCTGGAAATCATTAAGAGTCTTGAGGGAAGAGCGTTTAAGCTCAACCTTATTGGAGAAGAGCCGGTCGGGTTCAAGCTGAAATCCTAGGAAGGTGAAGGGGTATTGAGTTTGAATTTTATCTGGGGCAATGCTAAAGCCGCGAGCTTGGAGCGCTCTGACAATAGCCTGGGCTATAGTCTGTGTCAATGAGGGGGAGGGGGCAGCAATGAGGAGATCATCCATATAATGGATGATATAGGCCGAAGGATACTGAGTCCTGACAGGGTCAATAGATTGAGCAACGAATTTCTGACATAATGCAGGGGAATTAGCCATACCCTGGGGCAAAACGGACCAATGAAATCGGGGGTTAGGCCCTATATGATTGACTATGGGAATGGAAAATGCAAAGCGAGGGCTATCGGAGGGATCAAGAGGGATTGAGAAAAAGCAATCTTTAATATCGATGACAATTTTGCTGAACCCTTTTGGGATAGCAGTCGGGGATGGAAGGCCTGACTGTAAAGCCCCCATGGGTAGCATGGTCTTATTGACCTCACGTAGGTCCTGTAGAAGTCTCCATTTCCCCGATTTCTTTTTAATAACAAAAATAGGTGTATTCCATGGGGAAGTGGAAGGTTCAAGGTGTCCAAGAGAGAGTTGCTCCTGCACTAGCATTAGGGCAGCTTGAACCTTCTCAGATGTTAGAGGCCACTGGTCAATCCAGACAGGGGAATCGGACTTCCAGGTGATCTTATCTGCCTGGATTGCAGGGGGATCAGTGACCTTTATAAAAAACTTTTTTGACCCAAGTCCTCCTTTATCGTTTTGGGCTGGGGGGGATATTGGGTGTAAGATGCCTTGTTCGTTCTTGCCAAGGCCTTTGCCTGGGAGGTACCCAGATTTCAGCATCATGGTGGTGACAGTATCACTGGGGCTCACCATGAGGAGCCGCATCTGGGCCAGAATATCCCTGCCCCAGAGATTAACGGGGAGTCCCGCGACTACATAGGGACGGGTAGTGCCACTATTGCCCTCAGTATCTTGCCAATGGAGGAGCTTAGTACTTTGGAGGGTATCTTGGATCTGACCTATTCCTGACAGGTGGGTGGCTGAGGGTTGAAGGGGCCAGGCTCGGGGCCAATGAGCCTGGGAGATGACAGTAGAGTCTGCCCCTGTGTCCAGCAGCCCTGTGAAGGTTTTTCCTTCGATCTTTAATTGCAGAGTGGGTCGGGACTCAGTAAGTTGTTGTACCCAATAAATGTTGGAAGAGCCGGGTGAGGAAGGACCTCATTTTTGGGCTGCGGCGGGAAAATCGCCTATCATGGGGAGGGGGAGGGCCTGAGCTAAGCGTTTACCGGCAGGAATGGTAACTGGACCGTGAGGAGATTCTATGATAAGTTTTATCTCCCCTGTGTAGTCGTTATCAACAAGGGTGGGGTGCACAACTACACCTTGTAAGGTGGTGAGCGCCCTGCCGATGACCAAGAAAAACATGCTAGGAGGCGGTGGTCCGAATTTGCCGGTGGGGAGGACTACCGGGCCTTCTTCAGGGGTCAATATTCGGGTGGAGGCAGCACAGAGGTCCAGGCCTGCGCTGCCGGCTGTGGCTCGAGTAAGGGAACTGGGCAGGGGCTCCCGTGGGAGCCCCGCATCCCGTTTCCCGACATTGGGGAAAAGTTCTGAGGTTTGGCTCGGCAATCTCGAGCCCAGTGCCGACCCTTTCGACATTTAGGGCAAACGCTGGGAGGTGGTCTTTGGGCTTGAGCCTGAAGGGGGGTGGGAGTCTGGTTAGAGGGACATTCACGGGCGAAATGGCCAGGTTGCCCGCATTTAAAGCAATTTCGGGGGGTGGTGGGGCGAGAGGCCTGAATGGCTGCCCCGATGGCTAAGGAGATGGACTTGTTTAGTTTGTGGTCATAGGCATCAATATCACTGCATAGGCGTACCATCCCATTTAGATCAAGATCTCTAGCTTGCCCCTTTAAGGCTGCCTTACAGGCAGGGTTAGCGTTTTCAATCGCTAAATGTCTAACCACTGGGTTGTCTGACCCATCCTGACCTAAGACTCTCTCAGCAGTTTCAAGGAGTTTTGCAACAAACTGCGCGTAGGGCTCATTGGGTCCCTGAAGGATTTTCGAGAGAGGTGCTGTAACAGAGCCAGTGGCAGGAACTGCCCGCCATGCGGCCATAGCGGCGTGCGCCGTTTGCATGAGTAAGCCGGGAGGCAGCCTCATCTGTTGGTTTTCTAATGCAAAGTGGTCACGGCCGACAATCTTGTCGGTCGTCCAATTAGCTGTCTGGGCATTTTTTAAGTTGAGCCTAGCTTGATGTTCTGCCCTTTCTAAGAACTCTGCCTTCCAGATTAGAAATTGCCCTCGGGATAGGACAGATTGCACAACTTTGGTCCATTCTGAGGGGAGCATGTGTCCCTCTCCTCCAAGCCCTTCTAGGATGGAGAGTGTAAAAGGGGCATTCAGGCCATAATTTTTGACTGCCGAATGCAGGTCTTTAATGTGCTTAATTTTTAATTTTTTATAAATTGGCCGATGATGGTGAGGGAGGCCTGAAGTATCTGTGGCCCTGGAATTTCCACGGGATCCGCTTTCCTCCTCCCCCTCTTCCTCCTGCTCGGAGTCAGAGGAATCATGTGGGAGGTCAAGTTGGATGGTGGGGGATGGGAGGTTGTAGGGAGGAGGTCTATTCCTCAGAGGGCCCTTGTTATGGTAGCGGGCTGTCTCCTCCTCTAGTTCGGCTTGATAAGCCGAATTAAGAGTGCTATCTTGAGGAGGGTCCCTATCTAGGACTGGATAAAGGCATGGTCTGGGCTTAGAGGGAACAAGGGGCTCCTCAAGGGAGGGATTTTTGATAGGTTCCTCTGAAAGAGACGAGGGACGCTCATTCCCCTGGAGGGGCGAGCTCTGTTCTTTAGTCGAGTTTGGTTCTTCATTTTTTATCTTAGATTCTAAGATAGCGTCCTCGGCCAAGCTGAGGAGGTGCGAGACTTGTTGACTCGTGTCGGCTTCTTTAAGAAAGTCACGAATCAAGCCATAGAACCTGAACAGGTCCTTTTTTACTCTGCTGCCTCTCTTCCTAAGACTATGTTTTAGTTCAGTCACGAACACTGTTTCCTTCGAGAGTGTTTTTCCCATCATGCACACGTATTCCTTCCACTTTCCTAGCACACACACACACACACACACCTTTTTTAGAAACACTCTTGATTTTTAAATGCCTATGGGGGATGGGACAACTTACCCTACCTCGAGGCGTCTTGCTCAGCCTCTACCCGTTGCGTATCTTCGCGGCCGCGACAGCTGCTCCTCAGTTGTCCAGTAAGCCGTTTTCGCCTTGCCCCGCGTTGGGCGCCACTGTCCGGGTCCAGCCGGACACAACCGAGGGGTCCGGGGAAACGGCAACCTAATTACCCATAGGGGAAGAAGAGGGGAGACCTTGCGCGCAAGACAGACAGAGTTGTGTTGGTGGAAGCAAGGCTCGTTTATTGTAGATCTATGACAAGAATATATACGCTGAGGGCAGAAGGGGGTCGGCCGATACTAAGGGGGAAAGGAACGCGGAAAGGGAGCATAGAAAATCTCTGGTGGCGTCTTACTGTCTCCAAGCATGGCTGGGCCTATGATCAATATCTTATCTTAGAAGAGTGAATGATATCTATTCTTAGAAGAGTGACTATCTTTTCTTAAAGTCTTGGTCCCTAACAATTGTCTAGCTCAGAGTTAACTTTGATAGTTATTCCAGGGGGTCCTTTGTGGGAAACCAAGGTAGTCATCTTCGAAGCTTCCTTCCTTCCTTCCTTCCTTCCTTCCTTCCTTCCTTCCTTCCTTCCTTCCTTCCTTCCTTCCTTCATTCCTTCCTTCATTCCTTTCCCCTTGCCTTCTGCCTTATAAGTAATACTAAGTATTGGTTTTAAGGCAGAAGAGTGGTTTGGACTAGGCAACTGGGGTTAAGTGACTTGCTTAGGGTCATGCAACTGGAGCAAATGTCTGAGGCCAGATTTACTCCCATGTCTTTCTGACTCCAAGCCGGTGCTCTATTCACTTTGCTACCTAGCTGCCTCTGATAGTCATATTTCTTGAGGTCAGCCTTTAAAAGTTATGAATATTTCCAAATAGCCGCTTTCTATAATATGATATGAACTCTTCATCTAGAACAAATGCATGACCACTCGTTAACTGTTGCAGAGGAGATTTTTTTTTTCCAGATTATGGATGAGTTAGATTAGGTGATCTCTGAGTTCCCTTCTAGCTCTGAGATTGTGGTATTTCTACATTGTGGTTTCCAGGTTTAAAATATTTTCCTCTTAGAGTCTTTCAGATGGCTTGGACCTTTTAATTAATCAACACTTATTAAGTACTTGCTATCTTCCAAGCATTAGGGATCAAAGAAAAAAATAAAACAAATAGCCGCCTGCCCTCAAAGAGCTTGTGTTCTAGGAGAGAAAATGTGTATATACAAATATATTCAGGATAGTTAAAAGGTGATTTTGGAAGAGGGCATTAGTTATGGTGGGGATCAAGAAAGGCTTCATGTAGAAGGGGATGTTTGAATTAAGTTTTGAAGAAAACCTGGGATTCTAAAAGGCAGAGGTTAGAAGGAAGAAGATATTTCATGTGATTCAGCTAGAAATGGTCTCACTCAGACCAAAGGTAATTAAGAGACCATTGTATTCTGAATGGGTGGGCTAATCTTGGCTTGCCAGGTATGCTGTCTTGAAGATACCTGCTTACTAATTCCTACTGGGGAGAGGGGGAGGGGAAAAGCCCAGCTTTGCCTTCCTCTGATTTTCTAGTTAGGAATTCTGGTGAACTCTATGCTGCAGGGTTGGGTGCACTGGGTCCTTGGCATGCATGCCCACAGAGAGGTCTAGGTATGCCATCTCTGGCATGTGTGCCATAGGTTCACCATCATGGATCTAGTCCCGTTAACCCTTCATTTTATAGATGAGGAAACTGAAGCCAAATAAGAGGAAGAACTGTAATTGAGAATGCTTATCTCATGTCTAAAACCTTCCAACACTGCACAATATGTGGTTTATGTTTTAATTGATACTATGCTACCCCCTGGTTTATGGCACAGGACATGGGTTCTAATCAATCACAGAAAAATTCTAGTTTTTTGTTGTTGTTAACAATTAATTAATTAATTTGTTTTCTTTGAATTGTTGTTTCCTTCCCCTTTTCCCTCCCCCCTCCCAGAGTTGACAAGCAATTCCACTGGGTTATACATATATTATTACTCAAAACATTTCCACATTATTCATTTTTGGTAATAATCTTTTAAAACCAAAATCCCAAATATAAACAAGTGATAAATCATATGTTTTCTTCTGGATTTCTACACCCACAGTTTTTTCTCTAGATGTGGATAGCATTCTTTCTCATAAGTCCCTTGGAATTGTCCTGGATCATTGCAGTGCTTTTATTTATTTTATTTTATTTTTTTATGTGAAAAACCAAATGCTTTAATCAGTCTCTCTCAAGAACAGATAGATCAGTTGGATACATTAATATTGACCCATAGTTGACAGTGCTGTGGACCACATGCAAAGCATTGCTGTGGCCAACAGCAGGTAAATATATCCACATTACAGTACCAAGCATCGGCAAGAAAAGTCATTTGTCACTTTTTCAAGAAAAGGTTTCTCTTTTTCAGTATTCTATCATTGATATCAGCTTTCTCCCCAGTGCATTTTTCTTCAACAACATTAATAAGTGCATTCCTTTGTGTATGACTCTGTCTCTTTTCTGCTCTCTCTAAATTGGTATTGGTTCATTGCAGTGCTTTTAGTAGTAATGTCAATTACATTTGATTGTCCCACAGTGTTTCAGTTACTGGGTATAATGTTCTCCTGGTTCTGCTTATTTCATTCTACTCTGCATCAGTTCATGTAGTTCTTTCCAGTTCTTAGAGAAGTCATCCAGTTCATCATTCCTTATAGCACAATTCCTTATCACCACAATTTATTCAGCCATTCCCCAATCATGGAACACCCCCTCATTTCCAATTTTTTTGCCATCAATGTTATTGCTTATGTAATTGTAGGCAACAGTTTTGTCTATGTTAGTAATCCAGCTTATTGAATTCTCAAGAATATTCTGAAGTCTTATAAATAGATTTTGCAAATAACCATCTTACAAAACAAGATGGTTATTTACAAAATCTATTTACTATCTCTATTAGTACTATAGGACTTTCTCATCTTTTTTTTTTTGTGAAAGATAAAGAACTTTTGGTATAGTTACCAGGTTGCTTCTTGCTAGATATTTGGTAGGTACTAAATTTTTTTAGCTTCCAGTCATAGATTACACAATTTCTACCATTTCTATCATTTCCATCACTTGATGATAACCTGGTTCAGAAATGTCATTATAAACCCCTGTTTTTATATGCAAATGTATATAACTTAGTCATTTGGTTATCATTTCTTTATCAGAATATTCTTGGATATGTTCATGTGTATGCAGCCTATAGAGGGAAGGGCCTTTTGATGATTTCACTCTTGCATATTAACTACTTCATAGGCTCCATATGGACATAAACTACTTATGGTTACATTCAACATATCCAATGCTGGGTACCTATATTAGCCTTTTAATTACTCAGTGAAGTAGTAATCTACTTGTTACAAAAACATTTCTGAAGATTTTTGATGTGTGTGCTTATCATGTGCTTTAAAAATGTCTATCAGTCTTCTTCATCCTTTTTTGTCAAGGAAGTGTTTATCATTATATAGTTGTCTTGGAGGTTAGATCCTATGTTCTAGACTAGACTCTGGAGCTCTGGAGTTGGAGTCAAGAAAAGCTGAGATTAAATCCCACCTCAAACATTAATGACTTATTTTCTCTGGACCTAAATTTCTTCCTCTGTAACATCTTCAACTTCAAAACCTCTACTTTCTTTCCTTGGTATATGTGAAGAATTGTATAATTATTGAGACAATGGACATTTTGATATTATTGAAGATGAAAGAATTATTTAATATGACTTTTGCTGGAGCCATATAGTTTATTTTTTTAATTATATTTTTATTTTTATTTTGAATATTTTCCCATAGTTACTTGTTTCATGTTCTTTCCCTCTCCCCAAACTTCCCTAACCCCCCTTAGCTGACGCATAATTCCACTGGGTTTTACATGTACCATTGATTAAGACCTAATTCCATATTATTGATAGTTGGACTAGAGTTATCGTTTAGTGTCTTTATCCCCAATAATATCCCCAACAGCCCATGTGTTCAAGCAGCTGTTTTTCCTCTGTGTTTCTCCTCCCACAGTTTTTCCTCTGAATGTGGCTGGTTTTCTTTCTCATAAGTCCCTCAGCTTTACTCTGGATTCTCACATTGCTGCTAGTAGAGAAGTCCATTATGTTTGATTGTACCACAGTGTATCATCAGTCTCTTGTGTACATTGTTCTCTTGGTTTTGTGATTGATTTGCTGTTTTGATTTCACTCCCTCTTTAACTCAACCATAATGAACTCAAACTGTCTCTCTAAAAAATACCTTTCTTTATGACTTGTTCTTGACATAATTTTGTTGGTGATATGTTTTAAGTAGAGAACAATTTTTCATATGGACATCAGATACTTCAGTGTTCTCACGATACATTGATGTGTTTTATTTATTTGAATAAGCATTGAGTATGAAACTGAGTAAGATTTTGCAATAATAAAAATGGTATAAATATTACAGTGCTTTTGAGTAACTTGTTTAGTAATTATTGAATCAATAATAAGTTTTTTTACATATTTGAGATATTTTGACATACTTTTTTTGACTTCTTGAATGTTTATAGTTTTTTGGATTTTATTTAGCTGTAAACAAACATATAATTTCCTTTATTTGAAGGAGGTCACTAGTGTTCTTGTCTTTTGGTAATAGGCATATGATCCATTCTGTTAAGAAAGATGATAATTAGAGAAAGAATGCTATCCACATCAAGAGAAAGAACTATGGGAGTAGAAATCAAGAAGAAAACATATGATTTGTCACTTGTTTATATGGGCATATGATTTGGGATTTTGGTTTTAAAAGATTACTCTATTTCAAAAATGAATAATATGGAAAATAGGTATCAAGTGATAACATATGTATAACCCAGTGGAATTGCTTGTCAGCTCTAGGATGGGGGAGGGAGGAGGGAGGGAGAGAAATTAAATCATGTAACCATGGGAAAATATTAAAAAAAGATATTAAATTTACATATGAAAAACTGGTAAAGTATTTGCTATTAATTTTTATTCCATTGTAAAGTGTTTGAGCCAGTAATTAAGAATTATATCTAGCTGCACTACTTCCTAGTTTTGCAGAGAAGGTAAAGTTTGTCATCTCTATTGATGTAACTGTTTTGTCATTCATTGTATTAATGATAGATAAGCTTTCTATTTCCTGTTTGATACAGCTCTGATTATCATTGTGTTGGATTTCTTGCAATCATATCTATATTTTCAGAAATTTTCCACATCATACCTCTTTTAGGGGCTTTCATTCACTCCTTTTTTTTTTTAAATCCTTACCTTCCTGTCTTGGAGTCAATACTGTGTATTGGCTCCAAGGCAAAAGAGTCCTAAGGGTAGGCAATGGGGGTCAAGTGACTCGCCCAGGGTTACACAGCTGGGAAGTGTCTGAGGCCAGATTTGAACCTAGGACCTCCGTCTCTAGGCCTGGCTCTCAATCCACTGAGCTACCCAGCTGCCCAGTTTTATTCACTTCTGATTTCTTTACTTGAGTGTCTGTAGCAAAGTTTTTTTATATCTGTTGAATTGTTTATTTTGTATTTCATTGACCTTATTGTTTTAGGCTGTTGGTCCTTTCTTTATAGGTTTCCATTAAGGGAAACTAGAATTTTTAATGTGATTTTGTTTCCTTTTTGTATCTTTTTTGTTGCCTTTAATTGGGAAGAATGGTAGTCAAGGGTTTTACTATAGTACCAGCTAAGTAGTAACACATTCTTCCTGTACCTTTTCATAGATTTTAAAAGAATTTTATGTTTTTCCCCAATTACAAGTAAAAACGGTTTCCAACATTTTAAAAAGAATTTTGAGTCTCAAATTCTCTCCCTTGGTGCCAGCTGGGTGGCTCAGTGGATTGAGAACCACACCTAGTGACAGAAGGTCCTAGGTTCAAATATGGTCTCAGACACTTCCTAGCTTTGTGAACCCTGGGCAAATCACTTAACCCCTATTGCCTAGCCCTTACCACTCTTTTGCTGTAGAACCAATACATAGTATTGATTCTAATATGGAAATTAAGGGTTTCATTTAAAAAAAAAAATAATTCTCTCCCTCTTGCCTTCCTGTCCCTCCCCCATTTTGATGATAAGCAATCTCTTGGTTTTTCATGTGCAATCGTGTAAAACATTTTTCCATATTAATCCTTTTGTATAAGGGAACTCAAACAAAAAAATTAAGAAAGAAAATGAAAAAAAATGCTTTGATCTGGATTCAGACTTGTATCAATTCTTTCTATGGAAACAGCATTTTTTATTGTGAATTTTTTGAGGTTGTTTTGGATCATTGTATTGCTGAGAATAGCTAAGTTACAGTTATTCATTATATAGTATTGTTGTCATTGTGTATATAGTATTTTCCTGGTACTGCTTATTTCACTCTGCTTCAGTTTATGTAAGTCTTTCCAGATTTTTCTTAGCTCCTTTTGCTCATTTCTTTCAATCATCCCCAAGGTTTGTTGCCAGAGAGGTGGGGCCTGCCTTGGCATGCTGCTTTGTATTCCATTTCCACCCTAATGCAACAGCTCTTCCATTCTAGACTTTTAAGTTGTTTTGAGCTAAAAAATTATTTCACCCCATCTTTTTATGAATTATGCTACTCTAGAATTCATTTTTGTGCAATATATCATAGTTGTTTGGAGGATAATTTGGTAGAAATCATGTAGTTCTTTGTACCCTCTCTGCCATCTTGGCTCTGTCCCATAGATTTTCAATAGTTCTCTCAAGTCACTCTTCATATGGTGGTGCTTTATACCTTGTTAGTAGGAGGTATTCCTTTATATTTCCAACCTTTTCAACTTTGGTTCTTACCATTTCAGTGGTGGCCATATATTGCACACATATGCAGATTCTGAAATATCTTTATATTTTCTGTCAAATATTTTTACTATTGTCATTAATATTATTATAATAATATTTATATAGCCCCTACTATGTGCCAGCCACTATGCTAAGCACTTTATGAATATTATCCCTCTTACAACAACCCTGAGAGGTAGATGAGATTATAAGTATCCCCATTTTACAACTGAGGAAACCATGGCAAACAGAGGTTAAGTGACTTGCCCACAGTTACATTGCTAGTAAGTGTCTCAGTACAGTTTTGAACTCAGGTCTTCCAACTCCAAACCCAGTGCTCTATCTTTGTGCTACCCAACTGCCTATCATTATGGCAGACTGTAGAAAGGAAACTTTCTGAAAAGAGAAATGGCAACTGAGAATATGTGACACATGCCTACTGGATTGATGACTATCTAGTCACTAGAGATACTATCCTTCATAATCATTGAGCAAACCTTATACAGTAGTATGGGATGATTGTGAGATACATACCCTTTACCTGTTAAAAGGGTGGAATGTCAATTGAACTAAACCTGAAATTTATGGAAATAGATAATGATAGGATCCAGCAGAATACCTCTAGTCCCAGGGTGTGATAAACTGTTACATTGACATAACCAGTATTCCACATAAATGGTAAGAATGTCATTAAATAATAAATTACAAAACAGACCAAACCCCCAGTGGGCCTTCCTCAGGTGTCTAAGCAAAGCTGTATTTAACTATGGCAGTCAAATATTTGGCTGATTGTCTCTTTTCCATTGAACGTTCCTAGAGGATAGAACTCAAGGCTGATTTTCACCTTTCCAGTCTTCTCACACATCACTCTCTTCCCTACACAATGTAGTCTAGCCACACTGACCTACTTGCTGTTTCTCACATATGACACTCATTTCCTGATTTTATACCTTTTCACTCTATCATCCCTGGAATGCTCCCCCTCTTCCCCAAAGCCTCCTGAAAGGCCATTCTTTCAAAACTCAGCTAAACTATTTTTTCCATGAAATTCTGCCTAATCGTCATAATTGCTAGTGCCTTTTCTTACACAATTACTTTTTTTATCCATATTTATTTATGTATATGTATACACATATATACACACATATGTTCATTTTGTTTTTACTCTAAGTTCCTTGAGGGCAGGGACTCTTTCAGTTTTGTCTTTGTGTCCCTAGGGCGTAGCATAGTATCTAGAACAGAATAATCACTTACCTGCTTGCTGATTGGTTTGTTTGGTCACCTGTTTCAATATTTTCTGTTAAGAGGCTTTTAGTTTGGCAACTAGAAATTCTTAATTATATAACACGGAAAACCCTCTTGGTGCAATTTAAGCCAATGAAGATCATTTTTGTCATTGCCCTTGATGTTATCAACACTCATGCATTGAAAAACTGTTATCAAGTACCCAGATAGTACTCTTTTCTCCAACATAGATACCTTGTTGTTTAATGTTTGTTGATTGAATCATTTATCATAGGTCTTTTCCCTTTATACTTAATAGTATGTAACAATCAGAAATGGTAATTGAAATGGGTTGGCTCTTTTTAAGTAGAGATTTTAGGAATCAGAATAGAGGTACAAATTCTGCTTTGACCAAATTTTAAAAGAGCATCTGTATGATAGTCAGTATCAGATGTCTAGGGAAGAACATGCTCTCCAAAGGCTGTGGAAATGAGAAGCTCAGGTTGCCCAGGAGAATCAGTTTATCCAGCAGAAAGAAGGAAAGTATTCATCTGAGACAAGAATAATTTTTCCTTTAGAATAAAATTGTCAAAGATATCTAGTCTAGTTTTGTCATATTTCAGAGGAGGAAACTAGGACACAGAAGAGAAAGGATTTAACTCAGGTCACACAGTTAGTAATGGAAGAGCTGGAAGTGGGACTCGGCTCTCTTGACTTCCAGCCTACCTCTCTTTCCTCTTTTCTACACTTCCCAAGATGAAGAAATGGTAGAGGTGGCATCCTGGGCAGGCATAATCTGAGCAGAGATACAGAGTTGGGAGAGTACGGAAATTTGTATAAAGTTAAAGGTGAGTATTCATGATAGGCAAGACATGAAGTACATTTTGGGGAATGGGCACTTGGTATAATAAAAAGCCAGAAAAATAGGTAGGAGGTAGGTGATAGAATGTCTAGAGTTTAATTTTGCTTAACTGAATATGTAGGAAATGCTTAGTAAAAGGTAGATTTAGGTACTTTCTCCCATCCTTTAAACATCAGTGTTTCCCCAAGATTCTATTTTTCAGACTCTCTACCTTCTCTAAAAGGCAGCATGGAACTGTAAACAGAATACTAATTTTGAAGTCAGAAAACCTAGGCTCAATTCCTCCTATGATGCATACTGCCTTGTGATCTTGGACAAATCACTTAACCTTCTTGTTTAAATAAGTTTCCTTATTTCTAAACTGAAGAAGTTTGACTATATCTGTGGTCTCTTGCTAACTCTAACCCACATTTTAAACTGCCTACTGTCTTATTTTCACTTGGATGTCTACGGCCAGCACTTCAAATTTAATATATTTTAAATGTCATTTTTTTGTCTTTATATTCCTAGAGACTAACAGTGTCTAATACATGATAGACATATAATGAATGTTTACTAAATGTGAATTTAATAAACATTCATTAAATGCCACTTTTGCAGTAATCCAAGTGGTAGATGCTTGAAGTAGAGTGTAGCCTAGAGTTTGAAGGGACTTCAGAAGCCATTTAGTCTAATCCCTTCATTATGTAGATGAAGAAACAGTCATAGAGAGGTTAATTGATTTGCCAGGTATTAAGTAGTAGAGCTGGACCCAAGTTTGATGCTCTTATTCCAAATTGAGTATTCTTTCCACAATATCATAGTGTCTCTCTCAGACATGGCTTTAACTCCTTCCCTCCAAAGAATTGCAAATGGAGTAGAGCCATTCCTATTCATTTGTCCTATACCTTGCCTATCTCTAATTCTGATTAGATGTTCTTCCTTGTACCCTCCTTAATAAAAACCCAAAGGTGGAAAAACTCCAGCAGTTGCCAACATGGCAGAATAAGAAAACATTGGGAACCCACCAGCCATCTTCTTTCTATATGACTGAAAAAGAACAAAAATACCTCAAAACAAATTCTGAAGCAGCAGCAACAAAAGGAGTGAAGCAGTGCTCCAGCCCAAAATGAAATGGAGAGACAGCAAGGAGGAGTCTCATCAGTGTACAAGGAGAGAGCACTGAGCAAACCTTAGCCAGAACTCAAACATAATATAGTACAAGCAGCAGGGGAAAGGGCCTAGTTGGCTTGGTCCCAGCCTCAGCAAGGGAAGAGTGGAAACCAAGGCCATTTAGAGAAGGCAGCATTAGGAGGAAAGTGGCCTTGTATAGTCTACCTGGATCAGTGTGGGCAGCAGGGGAAGGAACTCAACCCACCAAGAACTAAACTTGGTGGGTTTGGGCAGAATCCAGCTTGACACAATTAAACACCACTGTTGCAGACCTCTACAGGCCAACCAGACCTCCTCCATAGAGTGCTCAGTCTGGAACTGAGACAACTGAGTCTTCCCCAGGCACAGGATGAGGGCGGGTCAGTACTTCACTCCAGAAACAGAACTAAGCTTCAACATAGACAAAATCAAGGGAGAAAATATACTCTCTAAATGAGCAAAAGATAGAGAAAAAAGTCTGATTCTAGAGAAATATTTCAACAAAAAAGATGACCAAAATATGAGTTTAGAAGAAGACAGTAATACAAAAATGAAAGTATATGAAGCTTCAAAGGAAAATGTGAAAGCATGTCAAGCCTGAAATGAACTTCTGGAAGAGCTCCAAAAAAAGGATTGAAAAACAATAAGAGACTTAGAAGAAGAATTAGAAAAGAAAATGATAGAAAAAATCAGCAGCTTAAAACACAAACTTACTGAAGAAAACAGTTTCTTAAAAAAGGAAATACTATACTTCAAACAGGACAATAGCTCCATAGGAAAGGAAGTACAGAACCTCAAAGGAGAAAATAGCTCTGTAAAAATGAAAATTGGACAAATGGAAGCTAATGACTCCATTAAACAGCAGGAAACAATACAACAAATTTTAAAGAAGGAAAATATGAAAATATGAAGTCTATCACTGGAAAAACAGCTGACATGGAAAACAGATCCAGGAGAAATAATCTAAGAATCATTGGATTGCCTGAAAGACATGTTCAAAAAAAGAATCTGGACATCATATTGCAAGAAATTATCAAGGAAAACTTCCTTGATTTTCTTTACAAAAGGGGACAACAGAAATTGAAAGAACCCACTGAGCACCTCCTAAAAAAACTCCAAATTTTAAAATCCCAGGATTATTTTAGCCAATTTCTAGAATTTCTAATCCAAGGAGAAAATACTACAAACAACTAGAAAAAACCCAATTCAAATATTGTGGAACCACTATCAGGATTACCTCAGACCTAGCAACTTCTACATTAAAGGATCAGAAAGCATGAAATATATTCTGCAAAGCAAATTCAGGATCTCTATCATAACTTGCAATTATAGTTGCTTAATAAATATTCCAGGCCTACAACCAAAAATCACCTACCCAGCGAAACTGAAACTATTACTATTATATCCAGGGGAAGATTCCACACATGCCTGATGAAACTACCAGAACTAAAAAAAAAAAAAAAAAAAATTCAGCGATCCAATTTGACACTTAAGAGAAGCATAAATAGGTAAACAGAAAAAAAAATCAAGGGAATTAGAGGGGTTAAACTAACCCACATCCCTGAGTGGGAAGTTGATAACTATGATATTTAAGATTACCACAATACAAGAAATACCTAAAATGCTTAATATATTTAAGGTACTCAAGGGAAACAATTGAGTTAAAATGATCACATTCCTTACATGAGAAAATAATAACTAGAATACTTAACCTACTTATGGTACAAGAGGTGTTTAAAATATTTAATATAATTTAAGGCAATGCTTCAATCTTACTTTCATTGGAATTGTCACAAAGTGGGGATAACATCTATGCTCAGTTAGATATAGAAACCTGTCTTACCCAATTGGGATAAGAAGGGGAGGAACAGAAAAGAAGGAGGAGGAGACAAAAGGGAAAGATAACTCAGGAAGATGGGTAAACAGAATCAAAAACATTTGTGAAGAGGGAAAAGATTGAAAGGAGACACAGGAAAGGATAAACTGTAGGAAAATAAAGTGGAAGAAAACATACAGTTAGTAATCATAACTGTGAATGTGAATGGGATGAATTTACCCATAAAATAGAAGATGAAAAAAGAGTGGTTTAAAAACTAGAATCCCACAAAATGCTGCCTACAAGAAATTCATTTAAAATAGGGAGACATACACAGAATAAAAGTAAAAAAGGGCTGGAGCAAAATGTATTATGTTTTGCTAAAATTTAAAAAGCAGGGGTAGTGATTATGACCTCAGACAAAGCAAAAGTGAAAAATGACCTAATTAAAGAGATAAGGAAGGAAATTACATGTTGATAAAAGGAACCATAGACAATAAAATAATATTAAACATATATACACCAAATGACATAGCATCCAGATTCCTAAAGGAGTAATTACATGAATTACAAGAGGAAATAGACAATAAAACTATATTGGTAGGGGACGTTAACCTTCCTTTCTCAGAATTAGATAAATCAAATAAACAATAAAAAATAAATTAAGGAGGTAAATAGAACTTTAGAAAAGTTAGACTTGACAGACCTCTGAAGAAAATTGATTGGGACTAAAAGGGAATTGTGGGAAGCCAATAAGAGAATAGATAAAAATCTGAGACTCCTCTTTTGACCTCTTTTGTGATCCTTGTGATTTCTTGTTGAAAAGTATTGTGACCTTATTGAAAAGCTTTAAGTTCCTAGCAAACCTGAATTTAAAGGGTTAACACTGTTCCCCTTTAACCAGGAATACTGCTGTCTGGTATAGCCAAGACCAGAATCTTAGCAGGGGCAATTTGACCCTTAGAGGGATACTCCCCAACTTGGCTTCCTGATAAGAACTCAGTCAAAATTCAATGTTGGCCTTAGTCTGTTCTGAAGCCAATGAGACTTTTTGTGTTTTGATATGACATAATTTGTAACTTCTGCGCATCTGCAGAGTTTTGTGTGTGTGTGGGGGGTTCTTTTGTGTGAAATGAGTCTTAAAACATATATAATAAACTCCATGCTCCTGGAGAGAGAAATGGAAGCATGAGGTAAAAGACAACTCCTGTGTCCAGTCCTTATTTCCTTATCAGCTAAACTGTCCTTATCAGATTATCAGAGATGATAAAGAGATCTCAACAGGGAATATGTATTTTTTCTCTGCAGTACATAGTACCTAACAAAAATTGATCATAAAATTGGACATAAAAACCTTACAACCCAATGCAGAAAAGCAGAAATATTAAATCATCTTTTCCAGACCATAATACTATAAAAATTAGACTTAACAAAGAGCTGCAGAAAAAAAGGACTAAAAATTAATTGGAAACTAAATAACCTTTTAAAGAATGAGTAGGTCAGAGAGCTAATCATAGAAACAATCAACAATTTCATTAAAGAGAATGACAACAAGGAGACAGCATACCAAAATTTTTAAAGATTCAACAGACTATCAAAGATTCTATGATACAGAAAAGGTAAAAAACTTGTGGAGCAATAGAAAATTCAGAATTTATAACCTAGGAAAGTTTACTAGATTGAGATGTGAAGAAGTCATTAGTGATCTTTGAAAGAACAATTTCTGGGATAGGGATAGAAACAATGTTGTAAAGGCTTAATAAGAAGTGTGTTGGCATGAAAATGGAGTCATGTTTAATGATGAATGTTCTTATGCTTATTCCAATAGTATGTAGTTCTGGGATCCTCGTTACTTCTGTTTGTTCTATATTCTATGTAAGGCTTTAAATTTCTCAAGCTTGAGGAATATGTCTTTTCCCTTCATCTACAAACATTTAGAACACTGTTTTATATATGGTAATGTATGGTAGGTAATCCATAAATTTTGCGGACTCAGAAGGCATGTGAACAGGTCTCTTTACATCATTAATTTTATTTCTTCTTTTGATTTTGTTGGAAAGTTCTTTTGGTACATAGTTTCCTTGTTGGGAACAGTGAATCATCTGCTATTGGTAACATCTTCATATGGTAATAACTTAGGGAATCTAATTGAAATATGGTCAGTAAAGGCAGAGTGACTGAAGTCATGGTGTCACTGTGTGCATGGTAGAAGAGAAACATGGTGAAATTGAAATTACAGGGAGAGGATTATAAATATACAGCTGTGTGCTTTTATTATAACTGAAACAAATTATATAGAATTAAAGCACTGTTTAGGTCACCAAGTTGATGTGTATGGTTTGGAAGCTGAAGAAATTGTGGGTGGCAAGTGGCAAAAAAAAAAAAAAAAAAAAAAAAGGTTCTGTTATGAAGTTAACTTTTCATGTATGTCCTGTCTTGTCTCCCTAAATAGACCTTAAGGGTAGGGCCATTTTTTAATGTGTTCAACTGGCACCTGGCCCTGTTTTTTCTGTTGTGTTTAAGACAGGGCCATTAGTACTTAATATATAATAATGAAAAAGAAATGAGTGGGAACAGCAACTTTCAACAAAAATAGAACCAGTGAACTGTACTGTTGACCAGGCACAACATTGTTCGTTAACTTACCTAATTTCCTCAAAAATTTTTTTTTCCACTTAATGTACTAGGGGATTGTTTTCTGAGGAATCACATTTCTTAAAATAGAAGTCAGTGGGGGAGAGGGGGAGAAGGATTTTCTTTGTACAATTTGCTTTATAGCTAATTTAACAAGAATGTATCTATTCCCCAAATGAGTGATACTGATGTACAGATAAAGTGCTAAGGAGTGAATGAAGAAATTACTTATCACTGAGGTAGTGTATCAGACTCCAGAACAGAACTTTGGATTTCTAAGTCCCATATTAAATAGTTCCAAGGTTTCATTGATTCAGAGCTACTTTCTAGTAATGTAGATCATAAACCATCCATGCCTATCCATTTTGGACCCTTGTTTATGGTCTCTATAAGGTTCCTATAGGTGGCCTACCTAACATTCTAGAGGCATTCCTTACTTTCTGTAGTACTCTGGCTATCAACCTGTAATACTTAGCATTTACCACATATCTAGCCCATTTTCCTATGAAATAATTTCTTGATGATGGCTCTTCCTTTTCATCAGAATTCTCCATTGGTTACATATTATAGCATGCCCATACCTACCAATTATTTCTATATTTTTCTTTGTATGATACTTATTTTTATTGTTTTAGAGATACAGGCAAAACATTAGTGTTGAAAATATAGGTCTTCAGAAGGAAATATAATCAGGACAGGCAGGGCAGCTTTGAAAATGACATACTAAATTTATTGTATCCTTTGAGGGAGAAGCAAACTCTGTGGTGTGGTGATTCATAGTTTTATGCTCAGTCCTATTTTTCTCTTCTCATATAAAGAAATTTTTGTGTTGTTTTGCATTCCTTGGGTTCATAATAAAAATAAAAAAAAGAGAAAAGATTGGCTTTTGTTTTCATGGGAAGCTTAGAATTTAGTAAAAGAACTTTGCAATTTCCTGAAAGCTTGTTGTGAATCCAGTACAGTTGTGAATTTAGTATACTTGGATTTCAGATAGTATTTGTCAAAGTCTTTCATGCTGTCTTTATGGGCAAGATATAAAGATGTGGGTTTTATGATAGTATAGTTAGTGACTTTGGAATTAACTGAATGAATGACCATATCCAAAGGAGAATCATTATTGAGAATGTGGGGTAGATGGGTGTTTAAGGAAGACTAGCACCTCTGGTGTGAGGGTTTGCCATGCCTTTTTCAGGGTTGCTCATCCACCTTTGGTGTCCACCTGGCATGTGACTTTTACCTGTGACTCCAAGAAGCAGTAACATGCAGTTAATACTCCAGTAAACTCTCTTGGCAGATGGGCTAAACCCGGTTGAGGGTAGCTGATGGGCCACTAATCTGTTGGTGAATTGGAGAATGGGGTGTTTACTCCAAGCATGTGAAGTCTTCCTCTGGTGGAATGGGAAGATAAGAACAATTTGTTCCAACAGAGTTGTGGAATGCTTAGAGCTTGGTCAGTCATCAAAGACACCAGGGTCATCCATTGTATCCTGGGCCAGTTGTCCTGACTTTTGTCTTGCCACTAGTCTTTGATGACTCTGGAAGAGAGAGTGAATATGATAACTTTGTGCAACCCTGCCTCAAATCCAATTCATGCACAAGTCCTTTTCAAAAATGAAGGACAAACAAATAATAATTGCAAATGTAACCCAGTTCCCAAAGTGCATTGTTATGGGACTCTTCCTCATTGGTGGAAATCATTGCAATCAATTGCCTTCTTGAGGAATTAGAAAGAATTGGTGAAAGCAGGAAGGAGGAGTGTCTTTAGTCTCTTCAAGTCTCTTCAGATTGTGCAGTTCTTTGGGTGCTTCTGACTTCCAGCTTCAAGAGAGACAATGGAAGGGAACAACTAGATGACTCAGTGGATAGGAAACCGGGTATATAGATAGAAGGGAGGTCCTGGGTTCAAATTTGAACTCAGACACTTCTTAGCTATATAACTTTGAGCAAGTTACTTAACCCCAATTGCCCAGCCTTTACTGCTCTTTGAGAGAGAGAGAGAGAGAGAGACGGAGAGAGACAGAGACAGAGAGAGAGCAAAAGACTCTGGGAAGAAGTGTAATAGTTAAAATTAAAATTATGAGGCTGCTAGTAGTTTTAATAACTTTATTACATCAAGGTAGTAATAGTAAAGAGAGGAAAAGATAGGAAAAAAGTAGAGAAATACTTATCTTCCTACTCTGTTGGCCACCATAATGGATTGAAGCCCACCACCGACAAGAGTTCTGTTCAGCCTCCAAACTCCAGCCAAAAATACTCGAACAGGTCCCTGGTCTGACCTTATAAGCTCTTTTCTCCACACACTCATCCTCACACCTCACATCTCAGGAACCAACTATAGTTTCTTGATTTGCCTGGGCCACCCAGGAGGGGCCAGTGACTGTGGAATCAGCTTCATGTCTCATGTCTCATTGGTTCTCTGATTCTCTAAATTCCTTTCTCTGAGGTCCTGTACATACCTGCATATCTCAGTGGTTTTTGACCTTCAGTTCACTGATTGATGACTTTAACAAAGTGACATAATGGAGAGAGAAATTCTTTTCCAACAGAAGCTAACATGAGAGGAGCTGGCAGTCTCATCTTGTTCCTACATCTCCAGTTAGCTACACTAGAGCCTTTGTGGAATTTCCTATTAGATGAGATTTGGGACTCTCTCTTGAGCTGCATTATCTCAAACCAGTAGGGGATCTCTTTCATTTTATATTGTCTGGAATACATTTTCTCAGATTTTTATTTTGCTGTTGACTTGGATACATTGGTTTCTTTGCAACCTACTACATGTGTTCATTGTGGAATTGGTATTTGGTGGGAAGGGAATCAAGCTTAGGATATAAAGCTTGGGGTCTTACTTTCCTCATTAATGAACCTTTGTTCAGGTTTAGTTAGAACCTGAAAACTACATCCCCTAAATCTGTTGTGGTGAACCCACAGCACATTTGCCAAAGATGGCATGCAGAGACCTCTTTGTGGGCTTGCACAGGCCCCTGGCTTGGCTGGCTGGGAGCCTGGTCCCGCCCCTGAATGCAGGGGGGTGGGGCACTTGAGACTCCTTCCACCATAGTGGAGCTCAGCTGGGTGGACAGCCTGGTCCCCCTTCCCTCCCACCCTCAGTGTGGGGTGGGTGGTGGGTAGGTGGGGGCACTGCATGCAGTTTGGGGGCAGGGTACAGCACACAGTCTGGAAGGGTGGGTGGGATATGGCATGGATCCCTAAAAAGTTCTAAAAGATTTGCCATCACTGCCCTAAACTAATGATATTTAAAAGGGCAGAGACATAGAATTCTAGCCCAATAAATTCTTCTAATGTGAGTGATCAGCTTTTGTCCTCCACCTCTTGCTTCCCTTGAAATCTCTGTTGGAAAAGGTAAAGAAGAAGAGGCTAGAGATGTTTGGTCTGCCTCCCTTTGAGGCACACAACACCATACATTTCAGCTTTGACAGGTAGTCAGAGCTAGCTGAATGGGCTGGACTTCTGTCCTTGGCATAGACATAGATAGCACCACCATTTTATTTATAGTCAATAGAAAGATGGAGGAGATAACTGATAACTTTGGGCTCCAAAACTATTTCAGATAATGAGGGGAAACCTCATAAGATGAAATTGAAGAAGGATAAATGTATAAAGTATCTTACATTTGAGTTAAAAAATCAGCTGCACAAGGACAGAATGGGAAGAAGCATCAAGAGTTTGTATACAAAAGATTTATGGGTTTCGGTGACCTGCAGGCTTAAAGCAAGTATAATATGGTAGCCGAAAAAGAATGTGATCTTAGGTTGTGTTGAATGGGCCATGGGGCTCAGAACAAGGGAGGCAAGAGTCTTGTATTCTGGTTTGGCCAGACTACATTGAGAATATTGTTTTCGGTTTGAAATCCCCATTTTAGAAAGGACATTGACAAGTTAGAATGTGTCTAGACTAGCACAACCAGGGCTTTTTATATTAACATTTTATTATTTATTATGTTTATTTTATATTGATAGTTTATTATATCAATATTATATTAAAAGGGTCATAGTCTGTATCATATAAAGGTTCAGAATGGAATAAGCAGAGCCAGATACTGCTAATTTCTTTTTACAAATATTATCTCATTTTATTCTCACAACAACCTGATGAGGTAGGTGCTAATATCCTCATTTTGCAGATGAGGCACTTGAGGCAAACAAAGATTAAGTGATTTGACTAGGATCACAAAGCCAGTAAGTGTCTGAGGTAAGATTTGAATTCAAGTCTTCCTGATTTGAAGACTAGTGCCCGGTCCACTGTACTACCAGATCCCTCAATTGAAGCAACTAGGAATATTTAGCCTGGACAAGAAAAAAAACTTGCAGGAATATGATCTCAGTCTAACAGCATTTGAAAGGTTGTGGGAAAAAAGATCAGATTACTTGTGTTTGGATTCCAAGACCAGAACTCCTGCCAATAGATAGAAGTTATAGAGAGGGAAGCTTTGGCTTAATATAAAGAACAATTTCTCCACAACTAGAGCTATCCAAAAATGGAATTAAGTAGACTTCAAAAGATTCCCCTTTATTAGAAACTTTCAAGTGTAGATTTAATACCACTTGCTAGGGATATAGAAAAGATTCCTGTTTGGTTACAGATTGGACTACATGACTTCTGAGATTTCCCTGAGTTTGGGATCCTTTCTGGTTCTGGTGCAGAATACCTGGGAGGCTAATAGTTTCAGAAATGCTTAACCAGTCATTTCTGCAACATTCATTATTTATTGCCTTTGTTTTAGCTGTTTCAATGATATCCAAAGTCTGAAGATTTCAATTTAAATCCTCACTTGGGAATCTAAGTAAGAAACAATCTCTATAGGCATGAATAAATGAGGAACATTTCTTTAAAAAAAAAAAAAGCAAAGCTTTTTAAATGAGAAAATAGCAGGTCTTTCCCCATCCCCCAACACCCAACTCCAAGGAGTTATCAGTCCAGTTCCTATATTAGATCTGGAATTGATGGTATTATTTAGCATTTCCTATTTGTTGCTATGACAGCAGCATGATGACTCATCCTTTAGAGCATAAACACCCTGCAACTCACATGGGGGACTGGAGAAATGATTACACTTTGTTGTCAGGTCATTTCTGTGGGTATGAAGGATTTATAGTATTTTTATGTCCAGCAACCCTACTGATGACCTTGGGCAAAGTCCTGAATTGCATATGTATTCATAAATGTAGTTTTGAAATTGAAAAAATGGCTGAATTAATGACAGAATTTCAAGAGGCTTATTCCTTTTCAAAACCTTGTTTGCCTCAGTTTCTTCATCTATAAAATTATCTAGAGAAGGAAATGGCAAATCACTACAGTCTTTGCAAGAAAACCCCAAATAGGATTGTGAAGAGTTGGACCTGACTGAACAACAACAATGATATATGTATACAATGTGGGTACATTTAAGTGGTACAGATCATATCCCAGAAAAGGTGCTTTCATTATGTAGTAGGATGCTTCTGGAATTGTAATGTTAGTATAGGTACCCTCAGATACATAAAAAAATAGAGATAAACTTTGGGTCTATCCAAAAAAGCTACTTTGTTCCAGCCCTTATGACATTGTGGCTGTAATGTTGAATAGTCTTGTTACCAAAGCAGTCATTACTCTGGAAGGATTTCCAGCTATCCTACCTCAAATTATTCCCTCTCCTATTTGTACCTTGATTCCCTCCTCTACCTAAGGAATAGTCCTTTCTTTTTGGTATCTTTACCTTTATCAAAGTTAAAGGTACTGTATTTTCCCTAAATTCTACATCACTGAAGATATTCAGGTGAAAGCTTGATCCATTTGTCAGTGATGTCATTGAAGGAATTCATGCTTCAATTAAGTTTTGGACTACATGACTTCTGAGGTCCCTTCCAGTTCTAATTCTTTTTCTTACATAGATATAGCTCCTAGATGAGCTGTAGGAATTTTCATCCTTAGACATATCTTCCTTTCAAGTTCACTCTGTGTGTGTGTGTATGTGTGTGTGTGTGTGTGAAAGAGAGAGAGAGAGAGAGAGAGAGAGAGAGAGAGA
>NC_058131.1:268561886-268599139 GCF_016433145.1 Gracilinanus agilis | reverse complement strand
GAGAGAGAGAGAGAGAAAGAGAGAGAGAGAGAGAGAGAGAGAGAGAGAGAGAGAGAGAGAGAGAGAGAGAGAGAGAGAGAGAAAAGAAAGAGAAAGTTGGAGATTACTGTGTTCCTTGATACCCCATTGTTAGTGCCTTTCTCTTCATTTTTTTTCTTTTTTTTTCTTATCTGTGTACATACTGTATTCTTGTATCCCTTTCCCTTCTCAATAGAACATAAACTTCTTAAAGGCAGGCACTGTTTAATTTTTCCCTTTGCATCCTTAGTGTCTAGCACAGTGTTTTGCACATCCTTGAGACTAAATGTTTGTAGAGTTGGATTGAATTAAATTCTCTCAATCTACCCACCTCAGTTGTTTCACTTTCCCTGCCCTTGTGAACATAAATCCTAAAGTTATCTTGGCCTTGCCAGTATCTACAGATTGTTCCCCCCCTCCTTTTTTTTTTGGTAGTTAATTTAACCTTATTTTTATCAACACTTATTGTTTTATATCACATTCATATCCAAATATATCCCTTACCTGCCATCCACAGCAAGCCATCCCTTATAACAAGGATTAAAAAAGGAAAGAGGAGGGCAAGACAATGCAACAAAACTAACCAACCAGTATCTACAGATTATTAAGGAATTTTCAATCAGCTTTTTTCTTGACACGTCTTTCCAGTGAGGGGACTGTTGTTCTCTTCCATCTTGAAAAAAGATGAGTCACATAGATGAATTTATTTTGACTATTAAAATGGTCAGTTTTCCCTAATGAAGAACTCTTTATTTTCAGGAGGGAGAATCTTAATATCCTACCACCAAGACCTGAACCCATCAATATTATCTTGTATTAATTAAATATCTTTCTCAGTAGAGCAGGGAGCACTATGACAACAGTGGTTAGTTAATCTCCCAAGCTTTTCCAGAAGCAGCATACAGGTAGGTTGGTTCTACTTCTGTTTGGCAGACAAAGGACTGCTTTCTAGGCTTCATTCGTCCAAAGAGGATTTTAGAATCTCATTTTTGGGCAATATTATATTGTTTTTTCCAAATTACATGTTTACTTTTCTTTCTTTTCTTTTTTTTAAAATTAAAACCCTTACCTTTCATCTTGGAGTCAATACTGTGTATTGGCTTCAAGACAGAAGAGTGGTAAGGGCTAGGCAATGATGGGGGGGGGGGGGTCAAGTGACTTGCCCAGGGTCACATAACTAGGAAGTGTCTGAGACCAGATTTGAACCTAGGACCTCCTGTCTCTAGGCCTGGCTCTCAATCCACTGAGCCACCCAGCTGCCCTCACATGTTTACTTTTCTACATTTGAATTTTTTTTAATTTTGAGTTCCAAATTCTCTCCCTCCCTTCACCCCTCCTTTCCTGAGAGGATAAACAATTTGATATAGATTGTTTATATGTGATCATACAAAACACATTTCCATATTAGTAATGTTGTGGAAGAAGATATTATAGCAAAACAAAACAAAACTCACAAAGAAAATAAAATGAAAAATTTGTATGCTTGATCTGCACTGAGACTCCATCAGTTTTTGCTGGAGGTAGACAGCCCCCCAACCTCCATTTTAGTCATGTTATGAAAGAAAGCATAGACCAAAAAAGAAATAAAAGAAAAATAAAATTTTTTAAAGTATCTTTTGATCTGTATTCAGACTCCATCAGTTCTTTCTCTGGAGGTAGACAACATTTTTCATCATAAATCCTTTGGATTATCTTGAATCATTGTATTGCTGAGAATAACTAAGTCATTTACAATTGACCGTTGTACAATATTACTGTGGCTGTGTACAGTGTTCTCTTGGTTCTGCTTATTTCATTTTGTATCAATTCATGTATTTCCAGGCTTTTCTGCAAGTATCCTGGTCATCATTTCTTTAAGTATAATAATTATATACTATTACAATTGTATGCCATAATTTGTCAGCCATTCCCCAACTGATGGGTATCCCCTCAATTCCTATTCTCTGCTATCACAAAAAAGAACTGCTATAAATATTTCTGTACATATAGGTCTTTTTTTTTAAAATCTCTTTGGGATATAGATCTACTAGTGGTATTGCTGGGTCAAAGGATATGCCCAGTTTTGTAGCATTTTGGACATAGTTACAAGTTTTTCTTCAGAACAATTGAATCAATTCACAGCTCCCGCAACAATGCATTAGTGTCCCAATTTTCCCACATCCTTTCCAACATTTGTTATTTTACTTTTCTGTCATGTTAGCCATGTCATGTGAGCTATACCTCAGAGTTGCTTTAATTTGCATTTCTCTAGTCATTAATGATTTAGAGCCCTTTTTATGTGAATATAGATATCTTTGATTACTTCAAAAACTTACTTGTTCAAGTTCTTTGTCCATTTATCTACTGGGGATTGACTTGTATACTAATACATTTGAATAATTTTTCTGTGTATTTGAGAAATGAGACCCATAATAGAGCAACTTGCTATAAATTTTTTCACCTATATGATTACTGTATATTCCCCTCCATCCTACTCCTCCCCCCATTTATCCAACTCTCTATGTCCTTTCATCCTGTCCATTCTCAAAAAGGTTTTGCTTCTGACCACTGCCTTCCCCAATATGCCCTCTTTTATCAGCCCTCCTATCGCTTTTCCTGTGCTCTTCTTCTACTTTCTTTTTCTAAGTATGCATATTATTTCCTCTTTGAGCCACTTTTGATAGGAATTATATTCGACAGCCACTCACACATATTCCCCCATCTTTCTTTCAACTATGAAAGCTTTTTCAAGCCTCTTTTTTTGTGAGATAAACTACCCCAGTCTACCTCTTCTTTCTCCCTTCTCCCAACGCATTCTTCTTTCTCACCCCTTAATTTTCTCTACAAATTTACTTCCTGTGCCTTGTATTTAGTAGACACTCAGTAAATACTTATTGAATGGATGATCATACTGTTTTCCTCCCTTTGGATCATAAAAAGAAAGGTAGCCACTGCCAAGCCTCAAGGCAAGATCCTTTTGTTTACAGTTTCTGTAACTGGTTTTCTGTCTGTGATGTCACTCTTAATTTTTAAATACTTTATAAGGCCTTGCTTCATATTCTTTTTTGAACACTAATATGTTGTTCAGGCAGCAGCCCCTAAGAATTCAAGATGATGCCAATATGAAGGGCTCTTTGGAACTCATTGGCAGTGTTAAGATTAAAAATGATAAAGACTGATATAATAAGAGAAATTAGTAGTTTAATTAAAACCATGGCCATGTTGGTAAAATATATATATATGACCGCGCCTATCTTTTAATTTTACTGCCAGAGCCCATTCTCTCTCCCGTTCGCCAGCCAACTCTTCAGGAAGACCAAAGGGTTTTCTCTAGGCCTTCCTCTGAATTTAAACTGCCCTCCTTGTGTGGGACCTTTGATGTCCCCACGCCCTAAGACCCATTGGAATCATGGGTAATGTAGTCTCAAAGCCCCCACATGTCCATAGGGAGTCTGCTAGACACTTCCAAATAGTACTTCCCGGAATTTAAAACAAACATTTCCCCCTGAGATCCGGCAAAAAAAAAAGGTTGGCCCTTTTTCTTCGCTGGATCTGTAAACATAGACAACTTCTAAATTTTAAGAATTTGGGGGATAAAAGAAATAGATGAACAAATGGATAAACTAGCTGCATTGACAAAAAACCAATTTGGGGGCAGTCTCCTATTGGCATATTAGTATACATCCAAAACAATACATTCAACTCAATTTCAACTCCCCATAGTTCAATCAACTGCACCCCAAAGTTCAATTTTGATCTTCATGGTCCAGTGAAGGGTCTTTAGGCATCTTTTTGGTGCCTTCACCAAACAGGTCCATCGTCTATATTCTGGGGAGATGGCAAAATCCTTATCCTGAAATTATTCTCAAAAGAACTTAAACTTAACATTATAGATTATAAAACATACATTTCCTTCTTAGAATCATACATTTACCCCTGAAATTACTCCTAAAAGAGTTAAATATACATATATTTTTACATTTTCTATTTTTTTTTTTTATTTAACACACATCCCCCTGAGGAAAATTCTAAACATACCTTTTTTTTCTGAAAAGGGTACCTCAGGTCAGCTAAGGATGAGTGGCTGAGTCACGGGGGTTGTATGAAGTCAATTGGCAAAATAAAAAGAATAACATTCAAGAAAAAAAATTAACTTGTGAATGAAATGTAAAATGTGCAAAAAATGTAGGGAAAATAAACTTATAACAAGCCTTTGAATCAAGGCCCAATGAAAGTGATTTAAGCAGTTTGCTATTATCCATTCAGGGCCAGGACTTAGGGGAAATGTCTCTCTCTGATCTGATTTGCCATCAGCTTTTCAGGGAAGTGAGCCAAATAAATAACCAATCTTAGGTGCTTCGCTAGGAATTTAAGTTGAGGGGACCCACGTCCTCTAAAGTTTTAGAAAAGACTGGGACTCCAGGACTCAAACCCCAATTTTCAAGCCCTTCAAGTATTGGCATAGATCTCCTGCAATTCATGCAGATTCTCAGTCAAATCTCTGTGACCATGTGGCTCGGCACTTCTCCTGGAATCAGACAGAGAGGCATTAAATCACAGTCCCATAGGCTCAGGTATTTGCATTAAGCTTATATCACTGTAAAATAAATTTTAAAAAAAGGATAAATAATGATTATATGTGTACTTCCAGTACAAGATGAGAAAAAGGAAAAATCAATTGCTCTAATAAAAAAAGAATATTTTAAAAATCAAAAAAATATATATAGCTTAGAACTAGAAGGGTTTTGTTACCCAAAAATGAGATTTTCTGTGAGAGAAAATGGATCTTACAAATAGCAGATTCACAATGCACATTCAAATAGAGTACCATAATTTCTAATAGCACATTTCAAAACAATAAACAATGTTGTTTAAAAAATCATATACTTGTTATAACTTTTAAATCTTGGCTAAGAGTTTCTCAACAAACTGTTACTGCTTTCATATCAAAATCTGATATTTAAAAAATCTTCTGGTCTAAAGTATACAGGAGCTCCTTGGCTTCCTGTTTTAAAAAAAATTCCAGGTAGGAAATTTTCATGCTTCTACCCATTTAAGGCAACAATTTTTCTTATAATAAAATATATAAAAGCTTATCTTTTAAGACAACAATTCTTTAGGATTTAAAGTAAAAGTAAAAGACCTCTTGTAAAATTACAATTTAAATCTCAAGGCATGGAAACTTCCAAGGTTCTATACAATTACCAAGACAGAATAAAACTTAAAAGACATGTGCCTCCTATAAGATGTTCAAATGGTATATAGAACCACATTGTTTTTGATACAGTAAGCTTTAAGTAAAGTAGGAAATATAATAAAATCATAAGCAGAAACTTCATTAGCTTAAAATGATTAAGTGCAACAGGAAAATCAACGAAATAAGCAAGATTAATTCATAAAACTAATTAGCAAAATACAGTAAGATACAGTCTCTTTAAAACTCTGAGTTCTGAGGTTTTAAAAGTTAAGGGGTTTTAAAGTTCAAAGATATAAGCAGGTACGGGGTGAATTTCTTCCCCTGATGTTCAGTTCTTAATCACAAGAAAGTTTGAATAGGCCATGCGCCCAATGAAGAGTAATCACTAGTTCAAGGTTCAGACGCTAGGTCCACGTGGGGTTGTGGGCTTGGGGCTAGAGAAAAGCTTAGGTCAGTTTTGTAGAAAATCCCACATGTAGAAATTGTGGGCGGGGGTTTCCCTGTGGAGGGCAAGAATGGCCTTTTAGGTTAAGAGTTTCTCTATAAGAGAGTAGGGAGAAAGGGGGATACTTCCCAAATCTGAAGCTGAAACGGTAGCACTTGGCAAGTCAGGGCGGGGGTCACTCCTCGGAAATCTCAGGATTCCGGATCAACAGAAATGGTCTGCACTGGTCGGCTTGTGGCAGGAACATGAGGCAGCAGGAAAAGCGGCAGAGATCACAGGCACTGGGGCACTGGCAGGCTCGAGGTTCGTCAGGGAAACGGCAGGAAGGGAGACCAGGTCAGGACCCAGGAGATCAGAGGCGAGATGATACTGGCTGGGCTCCGGCATTTTGGGTTTAAAGCCAGAAGCCAGAATCAGCTGACCTGATATCCCAAGGTGGGTCGGGCTGGACTGGCTGGCTGAGTCCCACCTGAGGCAAAAACATGCTGTTGCTTTTAGCAAAAGCATGGCGAGCAAGGCCACTTCTCATTAGGCTATCTGGAAAATTGAGAATTCTTAATCCAAACTTCGTATGGTTGCCATAATTGTTAAGATTAAAAATGATAAAGACTGATATAATAAGAGAAATTAGTAGTATAATTAAAACCATGGCCATGTTGGTAAAATATATATATATGACCGCGCCTATCTTTTAATTTTACTGCCAGAGCCCATTCTCTCTCCCGTTCGCCAGCCAACTCTTCAGGAAGACCAAAGGGCTTTCTCTAGGCCTTCCTCTGAATTTAAACTGCCCTCCTTGCGTGGGGACCTTTGATGTCCCCATGCCCTAAGACCCATTGGAATCATGGGTAATGTAGTCTCAAAGCCCCCACATGTCCATAGGGAGTCTGCTAGACACTTCCAAATAGCACTTCCCGGAATTTAAAAGAAACACAGTTTGGGTGTACTGCAAATGACTAGACTGCTTCTACCAATGACCATTGGCTGTCTCAGATTACTTACTGTTAAAGCAAATTACTGGATGGAAAGCATTTCAATCATAACTTCTCTGATTGGGGATTAAATCTGCATAAGAAAGAAGGAAACAAAGCGCCCACTATGTGCCAGATACTGTGCTTTTGCAAACATTATCCCTTTTAATCCTTACAACAACTCTGGGAGATAGGTACTATTATTATTCCCATTTTACAGTTGAGGAAACTGAGGCAGAGATTAAATGATTTGCCCAGGGCTACATAGCTAGTGTGTCTGAGGGCAGATTTGAATTCGGGTCTTCCTCAGTCCAGGTCTAGTACTCTATTCACTGTGCATATGCATAACTGCATAATTCTATCATTCATTAAACAGACGTTTGTTGAGTTCCTTTCCTCAAGGAATTCACAGTCTAGTTATGACTTTTTAAAACCCAGATTCATAACAAGATGACTAACATAATGGTGTAATAAGTGATATAAATATTTTAATTGCTGAATCCAGTGGTTTATTCTTAGTCCTGATCTTTTTCCATTTTTTGGCAGCCTTTGACATTATTAACCACACCCCCTCCTCGTAGATGTTCTTTCCTACCTCGGTCTTCATAACACAGCCCTTTCTGTTTTTCCGTCTTTCTACAGATTCTTATTCTGGATCATCATCCAAATTTTGCTACCAGTTATAATTCCCTTAAAGCACTGTCCTTGGCCCAGTTCTCTCTCTACATGGTCTCTCTTGGTGATTTTTTAACCCATAGGTTCAGTGAACATCCCTGATCCCATAGCCCAGCCATTTTTCATCAACTATACTCCTTGAATTTGATTCCACCATCATCATGCTCTTCCACACTAGCATCCCTCTCCCATCTTCTGCTTCCTTTAATATGTTGTTTCCCTCCATTCAATTGTAAGCTTCTTGAGGGCAAGGATGCTGTTTTTTTTCTTATTTGTATTTCTAGTACTTGGCATAGTGCTTGGCACATAACAAAAGTTTAATAAATGTTTCTTGAACTTAATTGAATCTGTTATAATCAGCCTATGTCTATTCTGTGTTCCATTCCCTCATTACTAACTTGATATCCTGTAAGCATCTTAAATTCAAACTCATCACATTCAAAACTTTTGGAACTTATTTTTCCTTAACTTAAATCTACCCCTCCTCCAAACTTCCTCATTGCTGTTGAGGGCTCTACCACTCTTCAGTCTCCCAAGATTTCATCTTTCATCATCCTTTATTCTTCCTTCTTCCTCATTTCACTGTTCAAGCAACTGCCAAGTCTTTTAAATTTTGGCTCTGCAATATCTCTCCCATTTTCCCTTTTCTGTCCCATGGCCATAGTCCTAGTTCAGGTCCTTATCACCTCTCAAAATACCTCACCGTATGACATTAACTATTTGGTTTTCCATTTTCTTTTCCAACTCATTTTACAGGTGAAGAAACTGAGGCAAATAAAGTTAAGTGACTTGCCCAAGGTCAAACGGCTAGTAAGCATCTGAGGCTGCATTTGAATTCAGGTCTTACTGACTCCATGCCTGGTGCTCTGTCTACTGTGTCACCAGCTGCCCTCCTTATCTCTGCCTATTGGATCATGACTGTAGCTCTTGTGCAACCTCCTGATCACTGCAGTTGTTAGTGCTTTCTCCCTTCTTCTCAGATTATCATCTGCTGTATATACTTTTCTGTTTACATATTATATTCTGCCCTTTTACCACCACCACCCTATCACATCTTGTAGAATATAAGATTCTTGAAAGTCAGGAACAATTTATTGTTTTATCTTTGTAGCTTCAATACCTAGCTCAGGGCAATTTTACAAATGCTTGCTGTATTGAAAAGAAATGCTTTAAGGTCATAGGAGAGAGAACTCACTGTGGACTGCTAAAATCAAAAAAGGCTTCATAGAAGAAGTGGGACTTGAGATAAACTTTAAAGAATGAGTAGCGTAGCATTGAGGACTTCCTCTTTTGGCAGCCAAGATAGAGTAAGGAATGCTATGAGCTCATCCAAACCCATTTTGAAACAGTTTCTCTCTCTCTCTCTCTCTCTCTCTCTCTCTCACACACACACACACACACACACACACACACACACACACACACACACACACACGGATTTCAGCCAAGAAAAATAGAATGACAGTAGGAAAAACCTTTCTCACTAAGGTGATAGGGGAGGGCAGTGTATATGGCACCTTCGGGAACCCAGAGACAGTACTCCCTTCCCCCTCAAGAGGGTAGCTAAGCTTCAACATGTAGGTAAACTCATGAAAAAAGCCTCCCAAGATGAGCAAAAGCCAAAGAAAAAGCCTGACTATGGAAAACTATTTTAGCAATAGGGAAAACCAAAATGCAAGTTGAGAAGAGGACAGCACTGCCAAAATGGAAATGTATGAAGTCGCAAAAACAAATTCAAGGATATCAGGTTCAAAATGAACTCCAGGAAGAACTCCAAAAAAGGATTACAAAACAAATAAGAGAAGTAGAAAGAAAATGAGAGACCTAAAAAAGGAAGCACAAAATCTCAATCAAGAAAATAACTTCCCTGCAAAAAGAAATATAAAACCTCAAGCAAGAAACTTAACTCCCTAAAAAAGAAAGTACTAAATCTCAAACAAGAAAATGACTCCCTAAAAATTAGAATTCGACAAATGGAAGGCAATAACTCCACAAGACAGCAGGACACTAGAAATTTTTAAAAATGAAAAAAAGGTCTAAACTTTCTCACTGGAAAAAAAAAACTGGAGGAAAAAAACCTTAGACATAGATCTAAGAGAGATAACCTAAGAATCATTGGACTGTCTAAAAGCCATGATCAAGAAAAAGAGCCTGGGCACCACATTTTGAGATATTATCAAGTAGAACTGTCCTGATGTTATTGAATAAGATGGGAAAATAGAAATGGAAAGAATACACTGAATACTTCTGAAAGAGATCCCAAAATGTAAAATCCTAGTACTATTATCATGAAAATCAAGAACTCCCAGATCATGGAGAAAATACTACAAGTATCCAGAAGGGTAAAAGCAGTTCACATATCATGAAACCACAAAGAGGATTAGCCAGGACCTAACAGCTTCTACATAAAAGGACCAAAAGACTTGGAATATAATATTCAGTGAGGCAAAAGATCTAGAACTAAAACCAAGAATCACCTACACAAGAAAACTGAGATAATACTCACAGTGAAGAAAACACATTTAATGAAATAGAAGGCTTTCAGGTATTCCTGACTAATTGACCAGAGTTGAAAAAAAAATTGGATGATCAAATTCCACACTCAAGAGTGAAGAGGTCCAACCTCTCTAAAAATCTGTGTGAGAATTGTAATCACCTAGGAGGGAAGCCAAAGATTGGGAAAACAAATGGGAAAGGAGTTTAAGAATGAAAAAGGAGATGCATAGGGAAAATAAGACAAGAGACACAGAGAAATCTGCAGCATGGAATCTGTCAGGGTGACAAGTGTGATCGAGTGTGTTTGTCTCTGACCAGTTTATTATATGGTTAATACATCATTGGGGGATGCGGGGTACCCTCAAACAAAGGAAGCCTCAAAAGTTTTTACTTAAAATTATAACTTCAGTTACAAAGATAACAAAACAGGTGGTAACATAATTGTTCGGCCAAGTGTCAAGGAAGAAGCTTATTTGAAAGTCCTTCCTGACTTAAGTTAAAACCTTCTTCCCAGAACTCCAGTTAAAACTTATTTAGATGTTAAGGGTAAGCCTTACAGAATCAAAAGGATCTTTTTTTTTTTTTTTTGGTCCAGTCTGCCAGCTGCAGCTTCATTTCTTTGAAAGTACAATTTTTAAACCCAACAAATTTTCATTCAAACCAATAGAAAGATTCAGTATTTATCAATTATGTGAAATATTAGAAATATATCCAGATAAGCCTGATCCATGAACATTTTGTTCATTGGCATCAGCTTTTGAATACATCTTTAATATCTTCATGATTTGTCATTTACTGAAACCTTTCATTTCCCCCTTTTTTATGACAAGATCATGCAATTTCAGGCTGCATTTGTCTTATAAGAGCCTTGTTCAAACATCCTTTTCTGCAGACAATGAATAAACAAATTAAAAGAATTATCACATATACAATTTGGTCCAGATAATCAACCTCATGTTGAGAATGAACAGTATCCAATGTGCTGTTATGATGTCCCCAATTACAACTTTTTGATCAAATTTCTGTGACGTGGAATAATTTCAACAAAGTTATTGCAAAATACTTATTTTACAATCCAAGTTTGAAATTTTTCAGGTAAATAAAAAGAATTGGTCTTATTACTGCCATCCATAGACATTTAGAACAAAATATCTGCAGATTAACATCATTCTTTGGCAGGTGGGCTGCCTCTAGGAAATGTTCATTGATGTGGATAGTCCTTTTGACCTGTCCTCAGATCAGTGGCTTTGCCTCGGTTGTTTGTCTCCTCCTCTTTCTCATCCTAGTCCCTGTGCTGTTCTGTATCAGGTCCTGGGCCTGGTCCTGGATGGACGTCTGTTCCAAAAGCTCTCTGAGCTGACCTTCTTTGGCAAGCTTGCTGGACACCCAGATGTCTCCATTATCTGTGGATATACAAACAAAACCTTGACCCAAAGTCGCAACTTCATTCGGCTGGCTCTCTAAAATCTATTTCTCCTGGAAGTCTCCAAAAAATCAAAGGTTTTTGTTCAGAGTTTTTCTTTTTGTTATTCTCGAAATGTTTCTGCATAGGAATAGTGGTTAATTCTTCTGGGATGGTGAAATGATTAATGGTTAAAAGTACCATTTTTAAAAGCTTGTTTGGCTTAACAGGCTTAGGTTTTGTAATATTTCCCTCATAAATTGTCTGATATTCTCCTTTTTTGTTTTTGTATTTGGGCCTTGAGTGTTCTATTAGCCCTTTCTACAATGGCTTGTCCTGTAGAATTTCCTGGGATACCAGTTTTATGTATAATATCCCATAATTTGCAGAAATTTGCAAATCTGTTGCTTGTATAAGCACTGCCATTGTCAGTTTTCAATTGTTTCGGAATTCCCAAATGTGCAAAACTTTCTAAAAGATGAGAAATTACATGTTAGGTTGTCTCTTCTGTTTGAACTAAAGACCAAATTGTATGAGAATATGTATCTATGATCATGTGTATATATTTTAATCTTCCAGAAGGAGCATATTGTGTTACATCCATCTGCTATAATTGGTTAGCTCTTAAACCTCTGGGATTAACCCCTAGAGGTAGAGTGGCAGAGAAAGATACACAAGAAGAATATTGCTGAATAATTTCTGTGACTTGTTGTTTAGTTATAAAAAATTAAGATTTAAGAGACTTAGCATTTTGATGTAAAAGAGAGTGAGATTTTACTGTTTCATGAAATGCATCCGCCATGAACTCATCCTCTTTTGAATTTTCCTCAGACACAGAGGTCTAGGAAGATTTGTGTGAGAGTGAATGTGTGTTATGAAAAATTTATTCTGTCTTTGTAAAATCACACTTTGTGTGGCACAAAGTAGCAGCAATAATTCTGCAAAGAGAAACATAAAAAGGCTGACATAAAAGAAGAAACTCCAGGGACTCAGTGGGGTTAAATTAATCATACTCCTACATAGGAAACTAGGATACTTAAGATATCTATATTACAAAATATACTTAAGATAATCAAGGGAAAATGGGGTTAAACTGATAACATTGCCACATAAGGTGATATCTTAGATATTTAAGATATTTATGATACTTTAGGCACCTAAGTATGTAGGATACTTGAGATATTTAAGAACTTTATCATTGTTAGGGTAGTGAATAGGAACATACATAGAGAGCAAGGGAGTAAGTTAAATATGATGGGATTATAGCTAGAAAACAAAATCAAGGGATAGAAAAGAGGAATATAATGGGAAAAAAGAAAAGGAGAGAAATTTGAAGGTAAATTGCCTCACATGAGGAGGTACATAAAAGCCAATATAGTGATGAAGGAGGGTAGATATTGCTTGAAACTTACCCTCATTGGATTTGGCACAAAATGGGAATAACATCCACACTCAGCTATAGAAATCCATCTTACCCTATAGGGAAGTAAAAAATGGGAGGGGGAATAAGAAGAATGGGGAGTGGAGAAAAGGGAGGGTGAAATTGGGGAAGTTGTAGTTAGAACCAAAAACATTTGTGAAAGGCTGAAAAGAAAGGAAGAAAAGGATAAATAGGGAAAAGGATAAAAGAAACTTATAGTTAATAATCATAGCTCTGAATGTGAATGAGGTGGACCCACCCATAAAATGAAAGGGGATAACAGAGTAGATTAAAAACCAGAATCCCACAATGTGCTATCTATATAAGAAACACATTTAAATAAAACAGGGAAACATACACCCAAGGTAAAGAGCTGGAACAGAATATTATGCTTCAGCTGAAGTTAAAAAAGCCCAGGGGTATGATCTTAGGCAAAGCAGAAGTGAAATTGATCTAATTAAATGAGATAAGGAAGGAAATTACATATTGATAAAAGGTACCATAGACAATGAGGTAATATTAATATTAAACATATATACATCAAATGGCATAGCATCTAGATTCCTAAAGGAGAAGTTATGTAAGTTACAAGTGAAAATAGATAATAAAACTATATTTGAAACATTCACCTTCTCTCAGAATTAGACAAATCAAACCAAAGAATAGAAATAAGGAGGTGAACAAAATTTTAGTAAAGTTAGATTTGATTTCTGGAGAAAACTGAATGGGAATAGAAAAGAATATACTTTTTTCTTAGAAGTATATATGATCTGCACAAAAATTAATCATATAATGTGGCATAAAAGCCTCACAACCAAATGCAAAAAAGCAGAAACATTAAATGCATCCTTTTCAGACCATAATGCAATAAATTACACTTAACAAAGGGCTGTAGAAAAAAACCCTGAAAATTAATTGGAAACTAAATAACCTTATTCTAAAGAATGTGTGAGTCAAAGAACAAATCATAGTAACAATCAGCAATTTCATTAAAGAGAATATCAACAAGGAGACAACATACCAAAATTTTGGGGATATAGTCAAAGCAATACTTAGGAGAAAATTTATATCTCTAAATGCTTACATCAGTAAAACAGAAAAAGAACAAATCAATGAATTGGGCTCAGAACTAGAAAATACTAGAAAAAGAACAAATTAAAAACTCCAAATTAAACACCAAACTGAACATTCTGAAAATCAAAGGCGACAATAAAATTGAAAGTTAGAAAACTATTGAACTAATAATAGGACAAGGAGCTGGTTTTATGAGGAGAAACTCCAATAAAATAGATAAACCATTTGGTTAATTTGATCAAAAAAAGAGAAAGAAACCAAATGACCAGTATCAAAATTTACAATGATTCAAGAAGAAATTAAAGCAATTAAGTTATTTTACCCAATTATGTCAATAAATCTGACATTCTAAGCAAAATAGATGAATATTTTAAAAAGCACAAATTGCCCAGATTAGTAGAAAAGAACTAGAATATGTAAACAACCCCATTTCAGAACAAGCCATTAATGAATTCCTTTAAAAAAAAAGGCCCAGGGCCAGATGAATTCACAAATGAATTCTACCAAATCTTTAAAGAACAATTTATTCCATTACTATATAAACTGTTTAGATAAATAGCTGAGAAAGGAACTCTACCAAATTCCTTTTATGACACATATATAGTATAGATACCTAAATCAGGAAGAGAAAAAGCAGAAAAAGAAAACTATAAATAAATATCCCTTGTGAATATTATAACAAATTTAAAAATAAAATACTAGTAAGGAGATTACAGCAATAGATTAATAGATCATAAGGATCATACACTTATGAACAGGTGGGTTTTATACCAGAAGTGCAGGAATGATTCAGTATTAGGAAAACTATCAGCATAATTGATTATGTCAATAACAAAACCAACAGAAATCATATGATTATTTCAATAGATGGAGGGAAAGCTTTTCTGACAAAATAATACAATCACCATTCCTATACAAAACAAACAAACCAACCAATAGAGAACACTGAAATAAGTGGAACATTCCTCAAAATGATAAATAGCATCTATCTAAAACCATCAACAAACATTATTCGTAATAGGGGTAAATAAGCTAGAACCCTTTCCAATAAAAGCAGAAGTGAAACAAGAATGCCCATTATCATCACTATTATTTAATATTGTTCTAGAAGTGCTAGTTATAGCAATAAGAGAAGAAGAAATTGGAGAAATTAGAGTAGGCATTGAGGAAATAAAGCTATCACTTTTTGCAGATGAAATTATGGTATACTTAGAGAATCCTAGAAAATAAACTAAAAAAACAATCAAAACCATTAACAACTTTAGCAAAGTTGTGGGATATAAAATAAACCCACACAAATCATCAGCATTTCTCTATTCTTATCATTAAAATCCAACAGCAAGAGATAGAGAAATCCTATTTAAAATAAATAGGCAATATAAAATACTAGGGAATCTTCCTGCCAAGACAAGCCCTAGAACTATGTAATCACCACTACAAAACTTTTCATAAAAATAAAGTCAAATCTAAATAATATACTCCTTAATCTAAATAGTAAAATTCATGTAGTAGAACAAAAGTAAAGAATAGTAAGTGAATCCATGCGAAAAAAAATTGAAGGAAGGTGGCTTTGCTGTACTGGATCTCAAACTATATTATAAAGTGGCGACCCTCAAAGCAATCTGGTACTGGCTAAGAAATAGGATAGTGGATCAATAGAATAGTTTGGATACTTAACACTCATAATCTACCTAGTCTTTGACCAAACTTAAAGATCTCAACTTTTGGAAGAGGAACTCACTTAGAAAATCTTCTTGGAAAACTGGAAAACAGCAATGCAGAAACTAGGCACAGACCAACAACTTACACTAAAATGATTTAGAAATAAAAGGTGAAACCGTAAATAAATTAGGGGAGCATGGAGTAGTTTGTCAGATTTATGGATAAAGGAAGAATTTATATCCAAACAAGACATTGAAAATATTATGAGATATAAAATAGATACATTTAATTCCATTAAATTACAAAAAGGTTTTTCACAAACAACAACAACAAAAATTTTTTTTTGCATTGGCAACCAAAATTAGAAGGGAAACAACAAACTGGGGGAGGGAAATTTTTTTATGGTGTGTCTTTAACAAAGGCCTCATTTCTCAAATATATAGAAAACTGAGTCAAATCTATGAGAATACAAGGCATTCCCCAGTTGACAAATGGTCAAAGGATATGAACAGAGAATTTACAGAAGAAGAAATTAAAACTATCTTAAATCATATGAAAAAATGCTCCAAATCACTATTAGAAAATTGCAAATTAAAACTACTGCGGTACCATCTCACATCTATCAGACTGACAAAAATGGAAAATGATAAATGTTGGAAAGGATGTGGGAAGATTGGTACATTAAAACGCTGTTGATTGAACTGTGAACTAATACAACCATTCTGGAGAGCAAAGGGCCATAAAACTGTACATACCCTTTGACCCAGCAGTATTGCTACTAGGTCCATATCCTAAAAAGATCAAAGATAGGAGAAAAGGACCTACTTCTATAAAAATATTTGTAGCAGCTTATTTTGTGGTTGCAAAGATAAGGAAACGGAAGAGATGCCCATCAATTGGGGAATGTCTGAGCAAGTTGTGATATATGATTATAGTAGAATACTATTGTGCCATATGAAATGACAAACAAGAAAATCACAAAAAAAACCCTGGAAAGACATATATAAAGTGATGCAAAGTGAATTGAGTAGAACCAGAAGAAAGTTGTATACAGAAACAGCAATAATGTACAATGATCAACTGTCAGTGACTCAGCAATGCAAAGATCCAGTACAATTTCAAGGGACTCATGTAAGGATGGAATTTGTGCAAGGGGGATGGGACAAAAGGAGCCAGAGAAGGAGTGGCTGACAGTTGGTGACAGTTTGTGACAGTTCAGACCAAAGAGAATTCTGGGTAATTCTCTGGAGGAAGGAGGAGAGGAGAGGGTGGCCGGCGGAGGACTGGAGAGAGGGAGGAGGTAGACATCCCACCTTGGACCCAGTCCTGAGGGCTTCCTGAGGATCTTTCTTTGGACATTGAAACCCAGATTCCCTGGTCAGCCATTCCGTCACATCTCACCTGTCAAGACTTCAACCATCAAGCTAGCTAAGCGTTTGGACTCCATTTTGAGAGCAATCTCTTAGTCTCCTTCTCCAATTACCCAAACTTGCTGAGAGACCCTTTCCAGTCTAACTTACAATTATAAAAAAGAATAGAAACAGAGAAATAGAAAATAGAAATAGAATCTGAAGGAGAAGAGGCAAGGGGAGAAGCTTAAAAGTAGGAACCATTGGGTTTCCCACCTAAGTGATGGACTCCCTAGAAATAGAGAAGAGGGCAGCCCAAAATCCCTCTGTCCTTCACCCCTTTCTCCAATCCCTGAATTGCAAATAATAAAAACCATTCTTTAGTCAGATAGCATTCCAGAGTGCCTGAGAGACAACGAGGGAGAGGGGAACCTGTGTAAATGGAATTAGCTCAAGCCCATTCATAGTTAAAACTCTAGCTACCAGAGGTGATGTCATCCCCACCTCCCTTATTGGGGAGGGGAGATGAGTTACCCACACGTGACAATAAGTAACAAATTAAGAACAAGGGACTGCCCCTTGGGCAGTCCAAATCAGTGTAGAGGCTGCCATTTGTCCACTTGAATTAGAGGTGGACCCACAGGAAGTGACAAAAGACACTATCTCTTCAAGTATGTTGATAACTTCCTGTTGAGGGAGTTCCCGCTTTGAACTTGGTGCTGAAGGATCTCGGCTGAGACCTCAAGCAGCTTTTCCTCTGAATTGTCATGTGGGTAAGTTAGGCTGATTTCCTTGGCCTACCTTAGCCTTTCCAGACTCTATTTCCCTACCTTCTACCTTCCTAATTGTAAATAACCTACCATAAAACCCATCCTGACTTGGGTCTATTTTAATAATGGAATCAATCTCAATTATTGATTCCTGACAGCCACACATTTTTTAATCGTTACAAACCACAGCTTAGTCTAGCTGCCTCCATCTTGAAGCCAGACCACCCACTGTGAAGTTGGCTGACCTCGAGGGAGGCTTGTGTGAATCCCGCCCTCATTCAGAATCAGATTGGGGTACCACCATACCTCATCTTATAAGGAAGCCTTGCCCCCAACTCCTGTGGGGTGGCATGACCATCCAGGCCACCAGGTTTTGGGGTGACACCCCCTTGAAGTCTCCCAGTGTATATTTGGCGCAAGGGGAGAGCTAGAAGAGAGTCTCACCACATAGACTCTATCTCCCCTCTATCATAACATTAATTACTGGCTCTGTTAATTATTACATTCATGATGAAAAAGGCTCTCTACCACCCCAGAAAGAAATGACAGGGTCTGAATGCATACTTAACTTTATTTCCTCCATGAATTTTACTTTAATGTAAATGATGTGTCTTTCACAGCACAATAAATATGGAAATACGTATTGTATGAAGACACATGTACAATCTATAATATTCCCTGCCATCTTGGAGAAGACATGTGATCTGTGGGGGAAAAGAATGAGTAGGATTCCAGACAGGAGGAATAGATAGCACCAGCCCAAGAAATGTACAGAATGTAGCATTGCATTGGCTATCTCTATACCTTTCCCAAAAAAGACTTTTTTAGAATCTTAACCCATTGAGAGAGAGTGTTTTCCAGATGATTTATCATTGCCAGAAACACTTGGACAGATTAACTAGAAAACTCAGTGTGGACAGCAATTACCAATTAAATTAATCAGATTTTGCTTGTAGAGAAACACTAAGCATTTTTACTTGAAGAAAAAGCATAAAACATGTATTTCATAACATGATTTACATTTACTAAAGGGTCCTGAACTGGCATCAGCCATATTAAGCAGGCATATCTTAATAATGGATATGGTTGCAGTGCCAATGCCATAGCTATTCTAGAATTTGAAAAAGAAGCATTATTTCCATTTGTTATAAATGAAAAAAATTGGAACCTTTGAGGTTATAACAATAAATTTTATTGTTTTCCAAGGTCTATCTCTTCCCTGGGGAAGAGATGCAGTAGTATAGTCTAGTGCAGTGGTTCCCAAACTTTTTTGGCCTACCGCCCCCTTTCCAGAAAAAATATGACTTAGCCCCCTGGAATTTAATTTTTTTAAAAAATCTTAGTAGCAATTAATAGGAAAGATAAATGCACCTATGGCCATCACTGCTTTCCTGGATCGCTGCAGCACCCACCAGGGGGCGGTGGCGCCCACTTAGGGAATCACTGGTCTAGTGGAAAGAATTCTAACCCTTAGAAACATTTGATTGCCACTGATCTTTAAGCAAGTCATTTGCTTCTTCTCAGTTATTTCTCATTATATAGAATGGCAGAAATATTACCTGCCTTAAGAATTTCCCAGACTATTCTGAGGACAGAATTATATAGAAAATTCTTTGAGAATTAAATTAGTAAATGCTGTAAAAATTCAAAGGCATTGGCAGGCAATATGAAAGTAAAGGAAAATAATAAATGTTGGAGGGGATGTGGCAAAATCGGGACACTAATGCATTGCTGGTGTAGTTGTGAATTAATCCAGCCATTCTGGAAGGCAATTTGGAATTATACACAAAGGACTTTAAAAGAACGCATACCCTTTGATCCAGCAATACCACTACTGGATTTGTACCTCAAAGAGATAATAAGGAAAAATACTTATACAAAAATATTCATAGCCATGCTCTTTGTGGTAGCAAAAAATATGCTCTGTGTTCACTTTGCTCTTTGAAGGTTCATATGATTTTTAGTTATTAGCAAGCACTCTTTTAAATTGTCCTTTTATGGTTCACTTGAATCTTTTTTATTTAACATTTGCCTTTAGCAAAACTAATGCATAGAATTTGATGAGTGGAAAACTGGTGTTTAACTGGTAAACAATGGTTTGTTGAGCTGCTCTTCCGCCTTAGAATTCCAGCTGCTAGCATCTTATCATAGCTGTTTTGAACTTTTGATTACTAGTTGTAGAAATGATTGTTTTTAAAATTAGACAAATTTAACTGGAGTTTGATGTATTTCTAGACCAGTTGTATGCTTTTCCAGTTTGCTTTGGTATTGCTTTTGTCCTATGCCTGTACCCATACATCTTGAAATTCCTAATGTTTCCCTTAAGTCTTGCTTATGTTTCTAATACATCAGATGCCAGTGCATCTCTGAACCCATGTGGGCACATGAGAGTTGGAGGGAACAGGTACAGATTGGACCAGAAATTATTATGCAAGAGGCATAGAATCTTTCAGCTAAGTGTACCAGATAAATTATCTAGTTAATCATTTGACCTTCAAGGAAGACAACAGCATATCCTCTTCATAAAGATTAGGATCTATCCTGTTTTAAAGAACTTTCCATGCTTACTCATTCCAGTTTCTAATAATCCTCATGTTTAGAAAGATCTGTCTTTTATCTAACCTAAAACCTTCTTACATTCATCCCACTTAGAGTGCCTAGAGCTGACTTGTTAGCCCAGGAAGACATTAATAAGATGATTAATTTACAGTGAACTGGAAGTGCCCTTCAGACATAGTGTTGTTATATAGATGAGGAACTTAACACCCAGAGAGGTGAATTTTGTTGAACAAGGTTCCATAATTTCTAAGAGAGATAAGCTAAGAATAGCATCATATCTTGTTCTCTTTCCAGGAGTACTTTCATCCATACTGCTCTAGTTTTTCTCTGTCCAACAAACTACCTATTCCATAGACATGTTTGGTTTGGCCTTTTATCTAGAATCCCTCTCATTCTGGAACCTTAACTGACTGACATTTCTGTATCTATGATCTCAGAGGCAAGAAATCAATTGGACTTGCCTCAGCAAGATTCCACCTACTTGATAAAATGCCTGATTTTCCCTGAAGCATGGACTTGGGAATCCCAGTTTGAGCTCATCAAGTCCTCAGAGCCACCTTTCAAAAGATCATTGTAGACTCTTTTCTATTAAAGACTGAAAATCATCACTCTAGAATCTCCCAGGCATCATCTATAGCGGTGGTATCCCTTCCTTACCCTTTCTCAGCACTACTGGAAGTATCATTCTCAACCTCAGTATGAGGGGTAGGAGGAGTGCCTTGATTTGGAGTATCAGTGCCCCAATGTGGGGGAAATTAGTGTGCCCTTCTAGTATATATCTTTCCCTTATTGCCTTTGCTCCCTTAACGGTCTCCTGCTAAGTTCCACAGTCCTCCTTTCCCTCCCTTCCATGATGTACCAAATAAAAGGTCTTAAGGTTTTCAGCACTGAATGATTCAGCTCATTCTCCTGCAAAGCCCTTAAGCCTAGCAGTGACTTTTTGGCACTGACACAACATTTGTGGTCCCTGAATAATGTTGGAATGAATTTTGGGAGTCAGAATATAGGGGAAAAGGGATATGGCTATACTTATAGACAAGCAAAAGCCCTAAGTGACTCAGGAGCTTACTGAAATTTTATTGCCCTCAACTAAAAACCAAAAAACTATTTTATATTAAAATAAACCAAATGTTTTTGCTGGCTGCCTCTATACTTCCCTTCTATCTCTGTTTTACCTGAATATTACAAATTTTAATATAATTTATAACAGGTCTGCTTTTCAGGAGAAAAATCTTATTTTTTTACCTTCCATTGAGGTTATTATGTTGCCTATAGAATATGTAACTTTGTAATCTTATAAACCTTAGCAATTTTGAAAAAGTAGGTTGGAAGTTTTGCTTCATAAATCTTCCTGTCATTGCTTTAGAATCCTCATAGAGTTTTGCATACATGCACTGTTTGTTGTAAGGTGTTGATTTGTTGGTCTTTTTTTTACTCTTGTCATAGGTTGTGACTAGGTTGATCCATTTGCTTGGGCAGAAGATCCTTGGCAATCTTCAGCAGGTTGGTGTATCAGGTAATTGAGCTTAAGAATATTGCCAGTATTATAAGCCTCATCCCAACACCTTAATTTCTAATCTGAGATGTTTCTCAGCTGTCCCTTCATTGTATAGCAATAAGAATTTCTGCTTCCATCAGGGAATGTTTCAGAATAGTCTTCAAGCAGATTGTTTGTCCATTATGAAACAAACCATGCATGAAGCCAAGAATTTATTATGATTATAGTCCATCGTGGGGCTTGTTAAGGTACAGTAGTTGTCAGAAGTACTAAAAGGACTTGGCAGAAACATGGGCTTTAAGGTCAGCAATAAAGTTGAAACTCCAGTGTACCTTTTGATGCAAGGTTATCCCTTAATTGGAAGCATGGGAGTGTCTTTATTTGGATCATAAAGAGGCCAGAATAGATATATCTCCAGCATCTCCTCCCTCTTATTTTTCTCAAAGGGAGACTTTGATTTCTGCCAGAAAAGAAATCTAGAGGTTGGGGCCAGAGGCTGCTCTTGCTCTCGTGAGAGAGAGAAGGGCACTATATTGGAATTATACTCGTTTTCTCCCTTACATAGTGTTAGTCTAAGGTATGTTAGTTTCAGCCTCAAGCTATAAATTCCTGATCACTATTTATTAATGAAGAAAGAAGGACCCTAAGCTGTATATCCAAGTCTTGACTTACTCCCCACCAATACCTGTTCCACAATGAACACACTCACCTAACAGATAGCAAAGAAACCCATTTATCCAAATTGATAGCAAAACAGAAATGAGACAATATATTTAAAGAAGAATCATACCAGAGTGAAGGAGCTCTCTCTTTGGGAGAGCAGTAACTCAGCTCTATCAAGAGAGAGAGTCCCAAATCTCACCCAGAGGGAAAATTCCCGAAACTCTCTAGTGTAGCAAGCTAGGGATAGGGACGTGATGGAGACTGCCATCTCTTTTTTTTTTTTCTTTTCATTTTTTAATTGTCATGCAAAACACACTTCCATATTGGTCATTGTTATAAGAGCAAACTTATAACCAAAACCTCAAAATAAAACCATAAAATATACTGATATGAAAGACAACTCCAACAGTTCTTTCTCTAGAGATGAATAGCATTCCCTATTATACGTCTTTCAAGATTGTCCCAGATTATTGCATTGTTGAGAGTACCAAGTTTTCACAGATAATCATCATCCAATATTACTGTTATTGTGTACAACATTCTCCCAGATCTGCTTATTTCACTCTGCATCAGTTCCCACAGATCTTTCCAGCTTTTTCTGAAATCATCTTGCTTATCATTTCTCATAGCACAATTGTATTCCATTACCAACATATATCACAATTTGTTTAGACATTACCCAATTGAGGTATATCCCTTCAATTTCCAATTCTTTGCCACCACAAAAAGAGCTGCTATAAATATTTTTGTACTAGTAGGCCCTTTCCCCTTTTACATTATTTCTTTGGGATATAGATCCAGTAGTAGTATTGCTGGATTAAAGGGTTTGCACAGTTTTATAGCCCTTTGGGTATAGTTCCAAATTGCCCTTCAGAATGGTTGAATCAGTTCACAATTCCACCAATAATGCATTAGTGTCCCAATTTTGCCACATCCCCTCCAATATTTAAACATTTTCCTTTACTGCCATATTGGTCAATCTAATAGGTGTGAGATTGTACCTCAGATGCCATCTTTTTATGTCAATTTCTTCCTAAAGTTCTTATTCACCTGGAATAGGGTGGGCATTTCTTTCTCTCTTAAAGTGAGAAGTCATCTCTACTAGTAACAATGCAATGATCCAGGACAACTATGAGGGACCTATGAGAAAGAATGCTATCCACATTCAGAGGAAGAACTGTGGGAGTAGAAACACAGAAGAAAAACAACTGCCTGATCACATGGGAGGATGGGGATATAATTAGGGATATTGACTCAAAATGAGCACCCTAGCACAAAAATCAGCAATATGGAAATAGATCTTGATCAATGACACATGTAAAATCCAGTGGAATTGTGCGTCAGCTATGGGAAGGGGGGGGTGGGAGGAGGGGAGGGATAGAACATGAATCCTATAACCATGGAAAAATGCTATAAATTAATTAATTAATTTAAAGATTTAAAATGAAAGCTAGAAGTCAGAAGAGCCCAAAGGAACTTAAGAGCAATTCTCTTCTCTCTCAGGTTCTCCCCTACTACTCATGTAGACATGGAACATTGATCCCTACCAGGCTTTGGGGCTTGAGTTAGACTTTTTTAAAAAAAAAATTAGAGATGAGACATAGTAGCACTATAATCTCTACTTCTAAGGAAGGCTCACGCTGGAGGATCCCTTGAGTTCAGGGGATCTGAACTGTAGTAGGACTAAAACCAATGGGATTTCTAGCACTGATATGGTGAACCCCAGATAATATAATACCAGGCTGTCTAAGAAGGCATAAAGAGGCCCAGACTGGAGTAATGGAACATGTTTAAAGCTACTGTACTGATCAATGTTGACAGTAGTCCCCTGAGTGGTCACTGAATTTCCAGGCCAGACTCAGTCTCCCTATTCCAAAAAAAGGCAATAGAATATCTTCTTTACTCATCTCAGCAACTACTCAGGAAGGAGAGGAAAGTTTAGGTGAGACTCCTTGGAAAGACCTGAGAGGGAGGCATTTTGCATTATCTTTAACTGGATTGTCAGGAATTACTGATTCTGTCATGTGGTAGTCATGGCAAGAAAATTCAGATGTGATAAATGCTGTGAGACTATTATTTTAACATTTCACATTCAGATGACTTTTTTTTTTTTAAACCCTTGTACTTCGGTGTATTGTCTCATAGGTGGAAGATTGGTAAGGGTGGACAATGGGGGTCAAGTGACTTGCCCAGGGTCACACAGCTGGGAAGTGGCTGAGGCCAGGTTTGAACCTAGGACCTCCTGTCTCTAGGCCCGACTCTCACTCCACTGAGCTACCCAGCTGCCCCTCAGATGACTTTTAATTAATTCTCTCCTGCTTTTAACCTCAACTGTGAAGAATGAATTTCCCAAAGCTGGCAGACACTCGTGTGTGTTTATTATGATCTTGAAATAGATCCAAGTTCTCAGACTGTCATTTTATATTGGCCTCCTCATGTTCCAATAGATGCTTACAGTCATTCCATTACTTCTCTACTGTGTCCAATCTCAAGCTTATAGGATGGACTATCAGTGGAAGCATGATCTCAACACAGATCCTGACATGAAGATTACACATCTCATTTGCCAATTGAGTGCATGTTCTCAGTGTATTGTCACTCATTGCTGAATATGAATATTTGGTCTCATTAAACTACTCCCACTGCTAAAGGCAGAACAACTCACATTGCTTAAAACACACACACACACACACACACACACACACACACACGAGAGAGAGAGAGAGAGAGAGACATGTAACCAATGCTGATGTTGTGAAGGTACCCACGAAGCTGTTGTCTAAGCAAAACACTCTGTGTCTGACTCTCTCAATATAAACCTGTGGCACTTGGCCCAGTTCAGTGTCCACTTTAGACACTGGGACGACTTGTGCCATCTTGCAGCAGGGAGAAAACTGATGCCTGGATGGTTTGTGAGCTGGCTTCACAGTGTTCTCATAAGAGATACCTAGAAACTTCCTTTCACTTTTTGTTGTAATAGGTGCTGCTTCAAGATGTCTCCCATCATGGCCTGAGGCTAGCTTTAGGGGCAGGATTTAGACTGAAAGAACAATTTGTCATGAAGATCCTTAGACTTTTTTCAATTGAAGAAGTTTAGGACCATACAGAGTGAGCAGTATTTGACAAATATAAAATAAAACCAAATACTTTGCAGCTGATTGGACAAGGGGGAATGGTGAAATGTAAAGGGCTTTGTTTTTTGCAAGGAGTTATCAAAATGTAAAATGTCTGAGGGAACTTTTCTCTACATTATTTTTGCTGAGAAATTAGATGAAAGGATGACATGTTCACTTAGCACAAGACTAGTAATAAGATGAACATTCATGTTCTCCAGAGAAGCCTTATCATCCTACAGGGCCCAACTCAACATCCTTTATAAAACCTTTACTTATTCTTCCCAGCTTCAAGTCATCTCTCTCTCTCTCCTCAGAACTCACTCAGTACTTTATTTTTATTTTTTATTTTGAAAGAAGTTAATTAATTTAGAATATTTTTCCATGGTTACAAGATTCATGTTCTTTCCCTTCCCTCTCCCCACCCCGCTCCTGTAGCCAACATGCAATACATGTGTCATTGATCAGGACTATATCCATATTATTGATATTTGCACTAGGGTGATCATTTAGAGTCAGTATTCCCAATCATATCTCCATCAAACCATGTGATCAAGCAGTTGTTTTTCTTCTGTGTTTCTACTCCCACAGTTCTTCCTCTGAATGTGGATAGTGTTCTTTCTCATATGTCCCTCAGAATTGTCCTGGATCATTGCATTGCTGCTAGTAGAGAAATCTATTACATTTAATTGTACCACAGTGTATCAGTCTCTGTGTATAATGTTCTCCTGGTTCTGCTCCTTTCACTTTGCATCAATTCCTGGAGGTCATTCCAGTTCACATGGAATTCCTCCTATTTATTATTCCTTTGAGCACAATAGTATTCCATCACCAGCAGATAACACAATTTGTTCAGCCATTCCCCAATTGAAGAGTATCCCTTCATTTTCCAATTTTTTGCCACCCCGAAAAGCATGACTATAAATATTTTTGTGCAAGTCTTTTTCCTTATGATCTCTTTGGGGTACAAACCCTCCAAAGGTATGGCTAGATCAAAGGGCAGGCAGTCTTTTAGCACTCTTTGGGCATAGTTCCAAATTGCCATCCAGAATGGTTGGATCGGTTCACAACTCCACCAGCAATGCATTAATGTCCCAATTTTGCCACATCCCCTTCAATATTTATTACTCTCCCCTGCTGTCATTTTAGCCAATATGCTAGATGTAAAGTGGTACCTCAGAGTTGTTTTGATTTGCACTTTTCTAATTATTAGAGATTTAGAACACTTTCTCATGTGCTTATTGATAGTTTTGATTTCTTTATCTGAAACTTTTCATGTCCCTTGCCCATTTATCAATTGGGGAATGGCTTGATTTTTTTCATACAATTGATTTAGCTCCTTATAAATTTAAGTAATTAGACCTTTGTCAGAGTTTTTTGGTATAAAGATTTTTTATTTTCTAATTTTGGTTATATTGGTTTTGTTTGTATAAAATCTTTTAAATTTAATGTAATCAAAATTATTTATTTTAAATTTCGCAATTTTTTCTAACTATTGCTTGGTCTTAAAATCTTTGCTTTCCCAAAGATCTGACAAGTATACTATTCTGTGTTCACCTAATTTACTTACAGTTTCCTTCTTTATATTCAAGTCATTCACTCATTTTGAGTTTATCTTGGTGTAGAGTGTGAGATGTTGATCTAAACCTAATCTCTCCCATATTGTTTTCTAATTTTCCCAGCAGTTTTTGTCAAATAATAAATTTTTGTCCCAAAAGCCAGGATCTTTGTCACCTGGCATTTTGTGTATGTCTGGTATACATGTGTCATTTTATTGTATATCATAGTAGGATTTGTAATAAGCTCCTTTTAGACAAAGCCCTACTTTCTTTTCTTTCTCACTCAGAGAGAGAGACAGAAAGATATAGTAATTCTGCAGGACCAGAATTTCAGGCCTGATGCCTTCTCTCTGTTTTTCAGGTCACCAGCGTGGAATACATTTCTCAAGCAGCAAGTGGGATTCTGGGAATCCAGCCTCCAACCTTTCAACAGTGACTATTATGCCAGTATCAGATGATGTGCCTCTCCTTACATTTACATTGGAACTCGAGCATGCCCTCCATGATATTGGTAAGAAGCTCTTCTAAGTGAAAATATTTAGTAAGGAAGAAAGACCTGATTTGCTCTGGTCTAGAAATCTAGATTTCTTCATCAATTTTCTGAAGTCCCTGAGAGGTATTCTATTCACTTTCATTTGTTTTCTCTATCATTGCTGTTCTGTAGGACATTGGGCAAATTGCTTCTTTCTTGGTTTTCTTAATATCATCCTTTATAATACTTCCCCTTTTGTACCTTTGTGATATGTCATAAAGAAGAATGAGTGCACAGAATGGCTTACTATCAGTTGAGTGCAATAATCTTGAAATTTTGCTTTGCATAATGTAAAGAGGGAGAAAAATTATGGTTGGCCTGAATATTCAAAGGGGTGGTCACCAGGAAATGAATATATATCAATTCCAAATGATTTTTTAGCAATTTATTTACAAACTATGGGGAGAGAGTGAAAGTAGAAAAATGAGAAGGCAGAATAAGAGATCTTGCTTAACGAATTAGATTATGTGTTCAAGCCCTGGCTTTACTCCGGCAGGGCTCCAGAGGCCCCAGCAAGAGAACCTTAAGGTCAGTTAACAAGGGTTTTAGCCATGAGCCCTCCTCCCAATCAAGGGACCCCTCTGGAGGATAGTACCTCCAGGGAAGCTAAGGAAAGGAGTCAGCCTTTTTTCACTCACCATGTGGTAGTTCAAAGGGAGAGATTTAAGAACAGTCTTACCAAGTCCAAGGTCTCAGGTCCAGTAAGTAGATTTTTCATCAGCCTCCAACTTGAACTCAGAAGCTTGAAGAATGAAGTAGTCCCCACAGGAAGTTGTAACTCCTTTTTAAAGGTGCTTCTTTTGCATCACTTCCTATGCATTCCTCCCATTTTACATGTACCAATCACAACAAAGGCTTTGCTTAGGACTGCCCAGGGGGCAGTCAGTCAATTCTGATTTATTACCCACTCTTGCACACGCAGGTCACAGACCTCCCCCACTTGAGAATTAAGTGTGGTGTTTACACTTTTGGTGATTTAATGTAAAAAAAGGCAGGGTAAGATTAATCCCATCTTCATAATAATATCTTGGATGATACTTTTACCTTCCTAATCTTTACTCAGTTGTATTTTCTTCATTTTATAGTTGAAAAAAGTAAGGCTTAGAATGAGAGTGACTCTGTTGGGTTTCTACCCCAAAGAGATAATAAGGAAGAAGACTTGTACAAAAATATTTATAACCACACTCTTTATGGTGGTAAAAAATTGGAAAATGAGGGGGTGTCCATTGATTAGGGAATGGCTGAACAAATTGTGGTATCTGATGGTGATGGAATACTACTATGATGAAAGGAATAATGAACTGGAGGAATTACATATGAATTGGAATGACCTCCAGGAACTGATGCAGAATGAAAGGAGTAGAACCAGGAGAACAATGTACACAGAAACTGATACATTATGGCACAATCAAATGTAATAGACTTTCTGCTAGCAGCAATGAAATGACCCAGGATAATCCAGAGGAATTTATGAGGAAGAACACTATCCACATCCAGAGAGAGTAATATGGGAACAGAAATGCAGAAGAAAAACACATAATTGATCATGTAGTTCAATACGGATATGATTAGAGTTTTAAAGCTAAAAGATCACTCTACTGCAGATATGAATAACATGGAAATAGGTTTTGAACAACGATACATGTATAACTCAGTGGAATTGCTTGTCAGCTCCAGAAGGGGAGGAGAGAAGAGTGGGGTGGAAATCATGAATCATGTAACCATGGAAAAATATTCTAAATAAGAATGAGAGTGACTTCAAAGAGGTTTGACCAAGTCAGTGTGAAAACCCAGAGTTGACTTGTTCATACAGAACCTCCCTACTCCTAATGTACAGCATATTATAACATGACAATAAATGACCTTTCTTCATCTCATACAATAGGTTTCTGCAGTTCCTTGAAATAGTAGAAATAGAGAATTGGTAAGGGAAGTGCCTTCTGTTGACTTGTAGAGTGTTTCTAATTTGGGAAGGAATGTGTTGCATTTTGAATAGAGGGTATTTTCTTGAGAATATTCATTTTCATATTTTGGAATGTGATTATATCTTTTACAATCCAGAAATCTTTTAAATTTCTTAGTTTGGAAACTTCTCATTTTGCCAGAAGGATATGTAATGTCAAGAACTTTCTAGAATCCTGGAGGAAGAGTCCTTAAGGAGACATAGAGTTTGTTCAAAGAGTTGCTGAGTTTGCTGAGAAGTGACAGATTGTTCTCCTAAACTCCCACTATTGGCATATTCCATTCCATTTTCAATTTACTAAGAAATCTTCTGAAGAGTTTAACCAAGAGGGTCTCATGGTTCTTTAGTTAAGTTTCCAAGTCTTATGTCAGTGCTCCAGATTTGCTGAATTTGGAGAAGAAAATCTTTGGAACAGACCAAATGTTAAACTTTTAAGTTTTTCTTTTGCCTAGAAAGCTTTTTATCTAGAGAAATCTAGCACAGAATGGACATTAGAGTCTTGTGTGGTTCAGCCTTCTTCATTGTTATACAGAAAAACTTAAGGATGAAAATGTTTTTACTTGAAAGCTCAGGAATCTTATATTATTTGGGATATCACAATCTTGTATAGTCTGACTTCCAGACCCATCAGAAGAGACTGTTCTCACCAAGATTACTACTGATCTCTTAATTGCTAAATTAAATGACTTTTTTTTACAGTCTTCATTTTTTTTACATCTCTAGCATTTGATGTTATTAGTCACCTTGTCTTTCTATATATTCTCCCTTCCCTTGTTTTTATGACATTGCTCTCTCCTGGTTCTCCTCCTACATGTCTGACTGTTCTTTCCTTTGCTAGATCATCAAACATATGCCATTACATATATTTGAGGATATGCCAGGCCTCTTTGCTGGGTCCTTTTCTTTTCTTTCTTTGTGCTTTCTTTCTTGGTGATCTCGCCATCTCCCATAGCTTCAGTTATCTCTTTACAGATCTGCTTAACCAGCCATCATTTCTCTCTTGGGCTTTAGATTCAAATCTTCAATTACATCCTGGATATGTCCACTTGGACCAGTCATAGACTCTCAAACTCAGCATTTCCATTATCTTTCTCCAATACTCCCATCTGCTTTATTTTTTGTCGAAGTCACAACCACCCAAACACCTCAGAGTCATCTTTTGACACTTCCCTTTCACTCAGTCTCCATATTTAATCATTTGCCATTTTTTGTCCATCATAATCTCTACAACATCTCTCATATGCAACCCTGTCTTTTCACTCACTTGATCAGCACACTAGATAGAGACCTCATCATCTTTCTTTTCCTAATTAATCTCTTGGTCTAGTGTCTCTGTTTTCCAACAAAATGAAAAAACATTTACTATACATCAAACACTGTCCTAAGCTTCGAGAATATAAAAGGCAAAATAGCCCCTGTTCTTGAGTTTCCATTGTAAACAAGGAATACAGGGCATAGAATGATATACAGGAAGAGCATGTGGCAAGGCCCAGGGATCTTCAAGATAGAGCAGCAAAAAGGATTGTAATATCTTGGGATTTGGATGGCATAGGATCAGGGCTTATGATATGAACCAGTGGTCCTCCTTATAACTAAGGTGATAATAGTTGTTGACTCCTTGCTCATCCAGTAAGTATCAGCAGTTTTGTCCACTTCATAGCCTAGAACCAGAGGAACCCAGATCTATGAACACTAGGAAGAGGATACCTTGATTAAAAGCAGACTGGACACTAGAGAGGGACTCCTGCATCAACTTGCATAATTTTGCCCTCTATCATCTTGTGGTGCTTGACAAGAAATATTAAATAAGAAATAACTAAATGACTAATATTAAACAAATATTAAAACTTAATTAAAACTAATGCTAAATAAGAAATAAGTAAACATAATAACTAAATAAGAAATATTAAAAATAGAGTCAAAAGGCTAAAAAAAGACAAAGAAATTGTAAGGTTAAAAAATAAGGAAGAAGGAGTGGGAGAACTGTACTCTTACCTGAACTGGTTAGAGGAAAGACAAATTCAAATACACAAACATACATCCTCCGAGCTGGATACAGAAATACATTTCACCAAAATGGGAAATAGGGAAGGAGGAGAAGGAGAAATAACAGGGAAGGCAGATCAAGGTAGAAGTTAGTCCTAAGCAAAACAGACTTTAAGAAGGTAAAAAAATATATATAACAGTTCTTTTGGTGGGGGCAAAGAATTGAAAACTAAAGGAGGAGTGCCCATTAATTGGGGAATGATAGAACAAGTTACATGATATATGAATATGATGGATTAATATTATGTTTTAAGAAATGAGGACAGGAATGGTTTTAGAAAAACCTAGGAAGACTTGTACAAACTGAGGAAGAGTAAAGTTCATAGAATCAGGAGATCAGTTTATGTAATGACAGCAAAATTGTGTGGACAGTTATTAAAGATTTAAGAACTTTTATCAGTGAAAGGACCACCAACAATTCCAGAGAGCTTATGTTAAAACATCTATCTACCCATCTATCCCTATAGGGAAATTAAGGTTTCAGAGTAAAGAATGAGATGGGGGTAAGGGGGACATAGCAAATGACTATTTTTGTTTTGTTTGACTAAACATGTTTGTAACAGAGGTTTTATTTTTCTTTTCTTTTTCAATTGGGGGTGGGAATGGGATGGGAGGAAAAGAAGTAAATTTTTGCTGATAAAAAAATAAAATTAAAATTTTAAAGTAGGAGGTTGAAAGTTTTAAAAATAGACTACAAATGGAAGGGTTGGTCTTGGCACAGAGAAGGTCCTTTTCATTATCAGAGATTGAGGAATGAGAATGTGGGGTGATAAAGGGAGGTTTTGAAGTATAAAGTAGGTGAGAGAGAGCTTGTGATAAATTGAACTATTTTTCAGTAAAGTAGGAGGCAAAGTTTTCAATTTAGAAAGAAAGAAGGAAATGTGGAGCTTAAGGAGAGAGGTAGAAAGTTTAGAATAGCTGCTTTACAGAATGCAGTAGTTAATCAGGAAAGAGCAGAAGGATTATTGTAAGGACAGAGTTAAAATTAAATAACATAAATTTGTAGTAAACTGTATTGGTAGGATGAAATGACTTTAGCATGGTGATGGGAACATAGTAAGCACTTAATAAATGCTTTTTCATTCATTCCTTCAGAATCATTTGAGTAGGAATGAGAAGGTAAATCACAGGAATTAGTAATCCAAGGTTGAAGTTTGGCAAGGAATGATTGGCAGTAAGACAAGGAAGCAAGGGATCCAAGGGTAGCTTATAGTTTGTGGTTGGACTGATCAAGATTGTGAGGAGGCGCAAGTGAAACCATAGCAGGAGATGTTGACTTGGGAGGGTTAGAGAGAGGCTTAAGGTCTGAAAGTCACAGTGAAGATGAAGAATAAGTTTAGGAGTAAGGTGGAGAAAGAAGGCAAAGGATAGGACATCATGATTGGAGAGAGATATTTCAGAATTTGGGGTCATAAAGGTAGAACAGATCTGGTTGGTTATCAGATCAAAGGTATGACCATCCTTGTGTATGACTGAGGTGTTGTGAAGATGAAGATCATGGGAATTTAAAAGGTTGATATACTGGGAGGCCAGGGTGTTCAAGGGGGCATGACATAGAAATTAAACTCCCTAAGTATGAGTGTAGGAGATGGCATAGAAAGAAACATTGTATTTCAGGTACTTGGCTCTTTTGTACACCATGGCAAAAAGGAATGATTTGTTCACAAAATCCTGTGATAACTACACACAGAATCAGTTTGGGCCCATACTGCTTCTGACTCTCAGAGGCCCAGGATCACTTATAGTGAGAAAAATCAGGTAGTGATTAGGATTCTAAGGACTGGACTGAACTCACATGCCACATATGTCTTAGAACCTTACTTACATCAGGAAAATAGAGAATGAGATACATCCAGAAAATACCCTGTCCGTGGTACAGTCATTCAAATTCTGAACCACGAAGCCCTAGAAATAACCATTCTGCTCCACGTGCCTTTTTTGCATTGAACTTCAAGACCTGTTGATTGCTTCAAGTCTCCTTTGAAACAAACTGTTTCCAATCCTGAATACTAAAGGCTAAGGACTGCAACGATGTAGATATAATCCAATCAAGTGGATGCCTTGTGTTCCTAGAGTCCCTTTTTAAATGAGGCCCTTTGCTGCCTTGGAGATCTTGAGGCTGAGGCCTCCTTCACAGCTGACCCTATATTTACTCTGACTGCAAGAAGCTAGCACCTCTTATGTTTCTGAGACCCCAGAAGCAAAGGAATAAATAAGGTGGCCGTGAAGTCTCTAAGGTCTTCCTTCTTGGAGGTTTTCACTCTTATAGACATCTATTACTTGAACTAAGGGTAACTAACCAAGGGCTAAAACAGTATCACTTAGTTATATGTGGGTAGAGTTGGGGCAGAGGTACAAGAATAAGCATGAGCAGTAAAGATGACCAATGAAAGGTTTCAAAGAACCAAATATATCTTAGTTATTACCTGCTCCCTAATGGCTGCTTCTTTAAGGCAAAAAGAAGATTGCTTGACCTGCTGGCATGTACTACAGTTACCATCTTGGCCTAGAGCTATTTCTCTGTACCTCTATTGAGTTGGACTTTGATGAAAGCCAAACCTGTTGTAGTCACCCTTCTCCAGAATCTTAGTTCACATTGGGATACTGAGATGCCAGCCTATGCCCAGATCTGTGCTCAATTAGAGTTCAGAGGCAGTTAGGTGGCACCATGGATAAAACACTCGGAGTCCTAATCATTTCTCAAATAGTTACTAGCCTTGTGACATTGGACAAGTCATTTAACCTGTTTTCCTCAGTTTCCTTGTTTGTAAAATGAAGATAAGAGTAACACCTACCAGGTGGTCGTGAGGATAAAACGAAGTGAAATTATTTATAAAGCGCTTTACAAACCTTAAAGTGTTATGTAAATAGCTATTTAAGATACTTGAGAATCAGTTCCAAATATAGGATTGCCAGTTGTTGAAACTCAGTGGTAAGATTTGTTTGCAATTTATTTCCCTCTCCTCTTCAGTCAGGAATCAAGTAATTGCTACCTTTCTCCCAAATGTGTGGTAGCACTGTACTAAGCACTTTTTTTTTTTTAAAACTCTTAACTTCTGTGTATTGGCTCCTTGGTGGAAGAGTGGTAAGGGTGGGCAGTGGGGGTCAAGTGACCTGCCCAGGGTCACACAGCTGGGAAGTGTCTGAGGCCGGATTTGAACCTAGGACCTCCCGTCTCTAGGCCTGACTCTTAATCCACTGAGCTACACAGCTGCCCCCCTGTGATAGGCACTTTTGACTCACACTCTTCCAGCTCATAAACATTCTCTGACTCATTATCTTGAAAGTAAAAATGCCTCTGTGTCATAGGTCCTGCTACAGAACTGTGAGGAAGATAAAAACCAGCTTTTCTTATAGGTGAAGTAGAATGTGCATATAGGGTAAATCAAGTGGAAGATTCTTGCTCTGGCTTTTCAAGAGAGGTTCCCTAGTTAGGAGCAGTGTGATGCTCTGGGCTTTCTTGGCTGGAGAATGTAAGATTAAAAATTAATATCCAATAATACCAAGTATTATATTTTATAAGATTTATTAATAATCACTTGAAGTTGAGGAAAATAGATAAAGCCTCAGTAAAGGCAAGTTTCCTGGACCTTGATAGTGGGAGAAGAGAGAGAGAAGGCAGAATTACGGTAACTTTAACTACAAAACATAAGGACTTAACGTGGAGATGAAAGAAAAGGGATTTTTGGGAAATGAAGTTTTTAAGGTACAAAATTCTAATTACACAAGAAGTTCTACTTTGGGGTTCCTGTGGCACTGGGAATGCTGGGCCATCATGGAGTCAGCCCCTGGAGTAGCATATTATTATTGAAAAATCACTAGAAATTCTTTCTTACCTTCAGCTCTCCATTCCCTATTGGAGATTATTTATTGCTCCAGATTGTTGGCAGATTTTTGAGTCGGTGGAGTCATTGTTCCCTTTACCCCTGGGAGGTGGCTTCAACATTTTGTTTACTTGATATAGAGATTGGAAGGTTTCTTCTGTGGCCATTTCCTTTGGCCCTTTGATTTTCTTTGAATTGTTTCCTTGGAAAAGCCTTTAATTTGAGACCTTTTTTTGACTGGAATATGCTCTCTTTGGAGACTAGAGGGGAATGCCTTCTATTCTTTAAAGCTCTCTCCCCTTAGATTCCTTTTAGAATAATGGCTGACTTTTGAGGTTTTAGAAGGCATTGGGATAAAGCTTCCAATTCTCCATTTGATTAACTTGTGCTACGGTTACCATCTGAACAGTCTGGGTCTGATATGGAATTAGAGGGAGGAGAGGACCTTGGACATGTTTGTCAGACTGAGGTGGCATTTGCAAGTTGCCTATGTAGCTAGTCTGTCCTACATATATTGTATCAGGGGATAATGGAATTAATCTCCCTGGGTCTCAGAGACTTGTACACACATGGGCGCTCAGAAGTTCCAGACAGGGAGCATTAGTTGGTATTCCTTCCCTTAATACTTTCTGGGAAGCATCAACAGATTGATTTTCAGAAACACAAATGCATTTTCTTTTCCTACAACCTCTCTTCCTGTTTCTTGATTTCTTTTTCTCCTTTTCCTATCCAAAGAGATCTTCTGAAAAGGTCCCAGTAGAACAAGAAACATTTTTTTCTACTTAAAATCCCTAGTCTCGATAATGGTCCTCTTTTTTTTCCCCACATAATTTCCCAAATGGCAAGGCATGGGCTTTGTCTATTCTGGTTTATAAATGTCTCTTGTCTTTTTAATTAATTCAATTCTATTTCTCTCTGTGAGCTTTTCCACCTTAAAGAAAATTCTGTCTGACCCTCAGCATTAACCATAGGTAAAGCTCACCTGCTCCAAGATGCTTTTGAGCTCAGGAAGCTATTACAGTGATATCAGTTTTAAGCAATTTGGAGAATAGTTGGCTTTCTATACATTGATGCTTCATGACAAAGTGAGGCTATTTTTATCCAGTGTGAAACCTTATTAACAGTTCAGCTCAAACCCCAAGCTTTGTGCATTGGCACTCAAGTAGTTCTGGTTCCTGTCTCTGCTGAAAATAAGATGCCACTTTTGCATAAACAGAGTTGGGCTGCAGGGCCAGGTGCTAAATTAGGAAGTGGGAGTATGACACTTTGGAGAGGTCTCTAAGGAAAGAATGAGGACAGTCACCCTCGTTTTTCTCATTCCAGGCTGGGCTCTGACTAACTGACTAGACTTGGACAAATTCTCTCCCTTCCCTAATGATTAAAGTTAGCGACCCGAGTCAGGATCCTCTTATACGTGAGTCTGTCTACATGCCAAGATGAAGTGTGAATAGAGGGTGATGAGCCTCAGGCCAGAAGGCAACTGAACAAGACAAAGGAAGTTTTATAGTTATACCTAAAATTGAGTGAAGAAGCTGGATTGAAAATCTAGAATATTAGGCTTACCTTACCTTCTTCATGGTTTTTAACTCCATTCTTTAGAATACAATTTTGTAATAGAAAGTAACAGACCTCTCAAAGAAGGGTTCATGTTGGTAGATTGCTTTCTGGATAAGAGACAGTATGATGCAACAGAGCCCTGGATCAACCTCAGGGAGTCTTGAGGTCCTAGCTCTGATACTATTTGGCTCAACCAATCACATAAATTCTTTGTATGTTAGTTTCTTCCTATGTAAAATTAGGATTTTTTTATTGTCTACCTCACAGGAATGTTGTTAGAATCAAATTTAAATGCCATATACTGCTTATATAAGTAATTCAATCTCTATGACCTTTAGTTTTCTCTTCTGCAAACTACATGTAATGATACTTTTATGACCTGCTATACAGAAAAGCACCTCTGAATCTATAAAGAAATATAAAAATGTGAGCTAATATTATTATTAAAGTGTATATATATATATATATATATATAAATATA
>NC_058131.1:268540551-268561490 GCF_016433145.1 Gracilinanus agilis | reverse complement strand
TATATATATATATATATATATATAAAAGTGCTTCAAAAACTTTTAAGGCATAAAAGTTGAAGTTAAAGGTATTAATTATTGTTGTTTATCAAATCACCTTTGCATTATTTTATTTTTTAAAAAATATGCATCCAGGTAATCCCAAAAGGTCCTGCTATGTTTCAGGTACTATGCTAAGTGCTGGGTATGCAAAAAGAGGCAAAAGACAGTCCCTGCCTTCAAGAAATTAAAAATCTAATGAGGAAGAAAACATGTTTATAATTGTGTATGAACAAGCCATATACAGGATAAATAGGGATTATTCATCAGATAGAAGGAACTATAATTTTTAAAACATTATTTTTATTTTATTACTTCTAAATTACATGTAAAAACAATTTTTCACATATTATTTTTTTGTGATTTTTAAGTTCCAAATTTCCTCACTTCCTCACCTCCCCATCTTGAGAAGGCAAGCACTTTGATATAAGATTGTACATGGGCAGTCATGCAAAACATTTCCAATATAGCAATGTTACAAAAGAGAACACAGACCAAAAAAGGAGGTGGAGTGAGGAGAAAGACAAAAAAATGAAGTAAAAAAAAGCATGCCTCCATCTGCATTCAGACTCCCTTAGTCTTTCTTTGGAGGTGTGGATAGTATTTTTCATCATGAGTATTGCAGTTACTGTTAACAGTGTTCTCCTGGTTTTGCTCATTTCACTTTGCATCAGTTCCTGTCTTCCCAGGTATTTCTGAAAGCATTCAGCTCATCCTTATAGCACAATAGTGTTCCATCACAACCATATACCACAACTTATTTAGCCATCCTCCAACTGAGGAATTGGGAAAGGTTTCCTATAGAAGGTGGGATTTTAACTGGTTCTTGAAGGAAATCAAGGAAGCCAGAAGGCGTAGATGAGATGGGAAAGCATTCCAGGCATGCAAGGCAGCCAGAGAAAATGGCTAGAGCAAGAGATGGAGTATCTTGTTCAATGAATAACAAAAAGGCCAGAGTCACTGGATTGAAGAGTAGTGAAGATGGAGGAAGTTGTAAGAAGACTAGAAAAGTAAGGGATGGCAGGTTATAATGGATTTTGAATGTACTACCTTCCCCTTCTCTTCTCCCTTCCCCTTATCATTATCTTAAGGACCTAGCCTGGGGTTTGCCTTGAGCCCCCACTGCAGCACTTTTAGTACTTCTGGGCCTTTCTCTCTGACTATTAATAGTGTGACTAATGAAATCTGAAATAATTGAGGCAACAAAAGTTTGAGCTTTTGAGCATATCTATTTATTAAGCAGTGCAAGATAATTGTTTAATAAATCGTGACCAGGCCTCCCCTGAATACAGGGGAAGGCAGATTTTTAGGCATTAAAAGAAAACAATTAACAGAATAAAAACCAAAAAAAAGATTAGGTGATCTGATTTCTTTTTAGAGGAAAGTTTAGGAACTTTTTAGATTGAGAGGGGAAGAACAAATAGGTGCAATTATCTGAAATCAGAAAAAGAAGTGTCACCCCTTACCAAGTATCTGTATTTAATTAAAAAAATAACAAGAAAACAGTAATTGATTGACCAGTATGGGACCAGTTTTCAGATCAGACACACATGGATTGCTTGAGATGGTATAATTGTGGGGAAAGGCTTACTTCAGTCTTTTGGATCTGACTAGGTTTTCTGGTCAGCATAACCTAGGTCTTGGTTGAGGGTCTCTAAATAACAGGTAAAGGTGTTCCAACTTCTCAGCCACACGGTGCTAGATTCAAGGAATGCAATAAAGTTTTTTCACAATTCCCGTAATTGAATAAAGTTTTCTCATAAGACTGAAATTAGACTTGACCCATAATTGAATAGAAAGGGAACTGAGCTAGCTCCAGAATTGAGTCATAGGAGGGAGTCAGTGTGGTTCACTCAATTCCCACAAGGACTATCTCAGCTTTTTCAATTGTATCCTGAGCCCTTAGCACCGAGCTTGGCACCTAGTAAGGGTTTAATAAAGCTTTAAATTCGTTCATTCATATCAGACCTTGACAGAAAATTGCTACAAAATTTTTTCTCTACTTAGCTATATTTTCTTTCTAATTCTAACTATTGATTTTGAGTGTGTAAAAGCTTTTCAATTTTATGAAATCCATATTGTCTATTTTACCTTCTCTAATCACCTCTTCCCTGTTTAAATCAGAATTATTCCTCTAGCTACAATTGATAAAGATAATTCCTTTCTTCTCTAATTTTTAATGCCTTTTATGTTACATATTACAGCCTTTTAGATTCAGATTCTATATTCATTTAGAACTTATTTTGGTATATAATGAATAATAAGCCAGGCCTACAGACAGGAAGTCTTGGAAGTCTGGCCTCAGATACTTCCTGATTGTGTGACCCTGAACAAGTCACTTCACTTCCATTGCCTAGCCCTCATCACTTTTCTACCTTGGAACCAATACATAGTACTGATTCTAAGACAGAAGGTAAAGGTTTTTAAAAAAGGCACTTGGGCAGCAGCAGGGATAGTATGTGGGGTAGGGGAGCTGCCAATTCATAGAGTCACATACATTGGTGAGGAGTCCCTGAAAACCTTTAAGGCTTTTAAATAATGAAGGTTTTCTTAGACTTGATGGGTCCACACTCTCCTAGATTTTTAGAGATTTTTAGGAAGAACATTTTAGTGACAGAAGATTTCAGAAGCAATCGGTGTTTGAATGAGTTGTGGATTTTGTCAAGATTTGACCAGATAAAGAATGGGAAGAGTTGTCATTGTTATTTATCTCTTTAGTTATCTTAAATCTTTACCTGGGCCATATTACTGAATTTGAACCATCAATGTGCATTTTCTATGAGTCCTACTACACAGATAAAGGATTTCTGCTTTCTGTATGGTGGTAGTAGGCTTTCTTTTATCAGAAGAAACATTAATAGATGGAGCCAGGTCCAGAAATTGTCCATGGTTCTTCCAAATTGGTATAGAGAGAAGGGCCATCCTAGATGGGAGGATGGGAGTGGATCCATGTGAGAAACAGGACTTGCAGAAAATGGTTTTGTATTTCATAATTTATTATGGACACGTCTGAACAAGATTCAGATCTAAAAAGAAAGTAAAATCGCCAAAGTCTGAGCATTTTCTGCTCACATCCCATCAAGACCCAAATGAACTGAGGAAAGTGAAAGGGACCTTTTTTGTATGAACCAGAATTGTAGCTCATAATGATCAGCTGTTGAAAGAGACAAAATGAGTTCACCATCTTAATTAGCAAACCCAGTGTTTAATTACTGTTTTTCTTAGTGCTCTGAGGATTTGGTCTAGAGGGGGATAAAGGAGAGAGGCAAACAACCTAAGAGATGCCGTTTAGTTCTTTTTTATTTCTTCAGTACATTGGGATCTGTTTTGTTCATGTGGTTACCCTTGTTAACTGATGCAGCTTGCAATTCCACACTTTAGTCATTGTGGAGGCCAGAAGAAAATTCCTTACTTGTTGGCCAACCTTCTGATAATGGGCTTCTCTCTGTTTTGTAAGACTAGTCTTCAAACAGTGGACACATAGTCAGTCCACTGCCAGGCCAGTGACCCAGCTGTCAGAGCTTCCCTGTTGTTCACAGTCTCCAAGTTTGTAATTATAATTTGGGTGGGTAGTCATTTTATTTCATCCCACTCACTTGGCCCAGCTATTCCAGCTACTAACACCTGGACATGTGGCTTAGTAATAGAGAGCCAACCAAACTGACCTTAGGACCAGGAAGGCAGCCTGGGTGCAGAGCTGATATCTTATACATAAAGTAGGCTGGAGGACCTTGGGCAAGTTGATCAATTTCTCATTGCCCCAGGCAACTCCCCAAGATTCAAAATTGCAGAGGAGGTGCCCAGTCTGCTTGAATACAATAACAAACTAAGAACCCTTCTATGTCCCAGTGAGGTATTGGACTAGAATTTTAGTAGTCTTCTTTATCTCTGCTGTCTAGAATTGCACAGTTAAGCCATTCTTCACTTTACTAAACTTCTCATAGGGGATGGCACTTTGAACCTTACAGAGAGAGAGAAGTGCCTGACATTTTTTTCCCCCAGGCTATTGCAGTACATTCAATCTATATTAATTGATGATGGATAATATTACTGAGTGAGAAAAAAATTTCAAGCAGTAGTTTGAAATCCATAATTTGTGGCTGCAAATTTTCCTTTGAATTAGCCAAAAAGCCATGAATGCCTTTAAAGTTAGTAAATTAATCTGAATTCCATTCGAGGACTACAGTTTCATTCCAGCCTTTCCTTTATCTAGCCTCCTCTCTTGGCATTATTCCAGCTCTTCATGTCCTACTTCATTCTTTTGCCCCCAGTAGCTGATGAGCCTGATTGTCTTTCACACTGATTAGTTCTACAGTGCCTAATGACCATGCCTAATCTAATACCAATTCCAAGAAGTGTTTTTTGGTGGGGATGAGAGGGGTATCCCCATTTGGGAAACATTTTCTGTTTTTCCTGGGAGAGGAAGGATAGACTCAATCCTCTTATGTTGCCTAATCCTCCCTCTGAATTCAGCCAGTTTTTTTCTAGTAGTCATTAAAGTCAAACAACTAGTAGTTCAAGTCCTTTGGACTGGATTTGGATTTGGAATAAGAACACCGGAGTTTAAGGGGGCATCTGGGTAGCTCAGTGGATTGAGGGCCAGGCCTAGAGAAGGGAGATCCTAGGTTCAAATCTGACCTCAGACTTTTCCCAGGTGTGTGACCCTGGGCAAGTCACTTGACCCCCCATTGCCTAGCCCTTACCACTCTTCTGCCTTGGAACCAATACATAGTATTGATTCCAAGGTGGAAGGTAAGAGTTAAAAAAAAAATACCTGAATTCAAGGACAAACTCTCCTAGTTATTTTAGTTACATGAATTTGGGAAAACCACTTCCCTAAGCTTCAGTTTCTTTATCTTTAAAATGAGAATAATGTCTTTACAGTGTTGTGTTAAGCATGCACCTTATAAACAATGAAAGACAATATAAAAGTGAATGATGTTATTGTTAATTGGATGTGAAAAACCTTTTTATTTTTTAAGTTGTTCCTTTCTCTTCACTTTGTTTTGATATCCATTAGGCTGGTGGATAATTCAAGGGAGTCTCCCAAGATTATTTGGGTCTTTCTTTATTTCCTAACTAGCTATTCCAGCTAGTTGAGAGAAAGCATTAAGGCAGAAAACATGATTATTTCATAGTCCAGTAATTAGAAAGATTGACAGTACCTTCAACAGCTGGCACTATGAGTTGTGCTTTTATCTAGAGAAAGATGCTAAATGCCCTTGGATAATGTTTTGGTTTTTTTTTGGAAGGACTGAGAAAGAAAGATTCAGAGTTGAAAGGAGCTGGACTTCCATATGGTAGTGAAAAATAGAAAAAAAAATTATACAACTGGCTGCTTCATCTTCGGCAACTTATGAGTTTCTTCTCATGATTTTTGCTCTGTCTTGTTTATTTTGAAACTGATACATGAGTTTCAGGAGGACACAGTCCACCTTAACCAGTTAATAAATGCAATGAAGTGTAGTTTTTTTTTTTTTAAAGGACCTATCTTGTCTCTGTATATGTAAAATCCAGTGGAATTGCTCGTTGGCTACAGGAGGGAGGAGTAAGGAGGGAAGGGAAAGAACAAGAATCATATAACCACGGGGGGAAAAAAATCATAAATAAATAAATTAATTTAATTTAAAAAAGGAGTTTCCATCTTTTCGAGAAAGTCAATTGACCACAATTAGGATATCTTGACCAGCCAATTAATAAATTATTTTCAAATTAAGGGTAAAAAAAGGACCTATCTTTGGCAAGAGTTCTGGATTTAAATCCTAGTTCTGATAATACATGGCCATGGGCAAATCAACTTAATGTTACTCTCTAATATTGTTTCCTCATATATAAATTAGAGACAATGTAGTTTGTTTTATTTTTTAATTGTTTTATTTTGTTTTCAATGACAAATTCTCTTCCCCATCCATTGAGGGAATAAGTAAAACAAAATCTATTACAAATATTTGACATTCAAAATACATTCTCAGAATAACCAAGTCCCAAAACAAAAAAACAAACAAAACAACGAAGAAAGAAACAGAAGGAAAAAAGAGAAAACGTGCTTCAAACTGCACTCTGGAGGTAGATAGTATGTTTCATGACGAGTCTTTTGGATTTGTGGTTGGTCATTGTGTTAATCATAATTCCTAAGTCTTTCAGAGTAGTTTGTCTTTATAATATTGTTGTTATTGTATACTTTGTTCTAGTTTTGCTCACTTCACTTTGAATCAGTTCATACAAGTCTTACCTGGTTTTTCTGAAATCCTCCACTTCATTATTTCTTAGAGCACAATAGTATTTCATCATGTTCTTATACCATAACTTGTTTAGTCATTATCTAATTGGTGGGCTTCCCTTTAGTTTCTAACTCTTTGCCACCACAAAAATAGATGCTCTAAAGATTTTTGTACATGTGAGTCCTTTTCCTCTTTCTTGGATCTCTTTGGAGTATAAGTATACTAGCCATATTGTTGGGTCAGAGGGTTTATGTTTATAAATTGTATATATTTTTTATTTTTATTTTTTAATAGATTTTGGGGCATGGTTCCAAATTGCTTTCCAGAATAGTTGGACCAGTTCAGTTCTACCAACAGTATGTTAGTGTATCTGTTTTCCCATATCCTCTCTAGCAGTTGTCATTTTCCTTTTTTGTCAACTTGATCAATCTGATGGGTGTGAACTGATACCTCAGATTTGTTTTAATTTGCACTTCTCTGATTATTAGTGATTTAGAACATTTTTAAAAAAAATATGGCTATTGATAGCTTTGATTTCTTTCCCTGAAAACTCCCTATTTATATCCTTTGACTATTTATTAATCAAAGAATGGCTCTGGGGTAATAAAGTCTCATCCCATAGGATTATGGCAAGGAAGGTTCTATTTATAAATATGAATTTTTGTAAAATTAGCCATGAGATCAACCATGTTCTCACACCCCAGAATACTAGGTATCACCACTTGTGGTATATCCATCTGCCACTTAAGGACCATCTTGTTACTTTCCTCCTCTTCATGGTAACCCTCCCTTTGTACTCCCTCTCCCAGTTTCAGCTTTATCTCATGTGTTGTCTTCCCTCATTAGAATGTGAGCTCCTCAAGGTCAGGAAACTTTCCTTGTATTCTCAGCCCTTAGCCCAAGGTCTGGCACAAATTAGGCACTTAATACATGTTTATTGACTAATTAACCTACACACAGGCAGTGGTATGAGCTATATATCATCCTTGACAACTTGTGAGTTGTATCCTTAGGAAAGGTAGGGGTCACATGCCATTCTCTTTTGGAGCTTAGAAAAAAAATTAGTTTGGTAACAACTACTGGGAATATAAAGGCAAATTAAATGAGAAACAGAAGGACTCTGCTTTCAAGAAACTTGCATTCTAATAGATTAGATCCTTTTGTAATAATTTTGTAATTAGTCTTATTGCTTCTACTCTTTCTCAATTAATTCTTTTTTGCACCCACCAAAATAGTCTTCCTATGTCATAGTTCTGAGTGTCATGTTCCTACTCAAAATTCTTCATTAGTTCCCTATGGCTTCTATGACACTAAGCAAACTGCATATCCTAGGATTTAAAGTCTTGCTCATTTTGATTCTACCTTACCTTTCCATATTTGTTTTCTATTATTTCCTTTCACTCACACAATATATTCCAGTCATATCCTATGAAGTAAATTCTACATCCTTTCTCTTTAGGCCTTTTCATAAACTGCCACTTGTGCCTGAGATAAATTTCATACTGACCTCTACCTTTTGAAACTATATCTTCTATTAAGGTAAAGGTAGAGGTTACATATTTTAGCTTTTTTGGCTGCCATACCACACTGCTAACTCATTGAATTTGCAGTTCACAAAACCCTCCAATTTTTAAAGGCAGTTTAGCACAGTGAGAGGAACACTAGATTTGGAGTTAGAGAGCCTTGGTTTGAATTCTAGCTCTACCCCTTATATCTACATCACCTTGGACAAGTTACTTCACCTCTCTGGACCTTAGTTTCCTCAACTATAAAATGAGGGAAGTGGACAATTTAAGGCATCTTTTTGGCTGTCTGTGATCCTATTCTGGTGGAGCTTCTCCCTAAAGGAAAAGACATTTGTTGAGGCAACCAGCTAACCATATACCTCCTCATCTTATATTTGTCAAATCGATCTTTTGTTTCCTAATGTAAGACTTTACATTTATCCCTATTAAATTCTGTCTTAATAGATTAATCAATGCTCCAGCCTGTCAAGCTCCTTTTAGATCCTGATTTTCATCCCTTATGTTAGCTTCCTCCCCCCCCCCCCAGCTTTGGTTCATCTACCAGTTTGATAAGTATGATATCTATGGCCTTTATCCAAGTCATTGGTAAAAGGAGGTTAAGCAGTGATCCCTGGGGCATAACACTGGAAATATTCTGTCTAATTGACATCAAATCATTTTCAGCTCTTCAAGCCCATCTATTCATCGAGCTTTGAATCAACCTAATTGTAATGTTTAGCTCACACATTTGCATTTTTTTCTACAAGCATAATATGAGACATTTTACCAATTGCTTTGCTAATATCTTGGTAAGCTCAATATAAGATATTCCCTTATTTACAAGTTTATTCACCTGTCAAAATTTTTATTTTCTGGCATGTATACTTTTCTGCATATTCACTAGCCATCTCTTTAATCATTCATTCTAGAGTTTTCCTAGCCAAAAATTTGTAGAATGTTTTTCACCGTTTAAAGAAATCAGACAGTATCTGACCCCTATTTTATGGTACCTCTCTTGTTCTCTAGGATCTTTCAAATATCATTGACAACAAGGGGGCAACTGGGTAGCTCAGGGGATAGAGTCCGGAGGTCCTAGGTTCAAATCTGGCCTCAGGCACTTCCCAGCTGTGTGACCCTGGGCAAGTCACTTGACCCCCATTGCCTACCCTTACCACTCTTCTGCCTTGGAGCCAATACACAGTATTGACTCCAAGACGGAAGGTAAGGGTTTAAAAAAATATATATCATTGACAACAGGCTTAGGAATTCCATCATCCTGTTCTTTCAGGATCTCAACATATTATTTATCTAGGCCAGATGACTTGAATTCATCTAGAACATCTAGATGTGTACTCTTCTATTTCCTTGCTTATTCTGAGTATCATTTTCCTATTAGCCATTGTTCTTTTCTTCTCAGCTTAAAGGTCATTTTCTTTGGCAGAGAAAACAGAAGCAAAATAAGAATTGACCATCTCTGTCTCCTCTAACTTGTCCCTCGTCAGTACCCCACCCCCTCCCAAACTATTGTTCTCTTGAATCTTGTATCATCCTCTATTCCCTGCTATATAGCTTTAAAAATCCCACAAAACACCATTCTGTTCTTCTTTGCTAATTTATTTTTTGTTGTTTTCTTGTTTTTTTGCCAGGTGGAGTCTTCTTCAGCTCTCTTGCCATTGTATCCTAGCCTAGCTTAGCCTCTTCTTTACTATAGCTCTCCTATGAAATGAAATAGGGGCAAATGGAACAAAAAAATAAATGATCCATATAGTTTCAAACAAATTACAGATACATTTGCTCCATGTCCAGAGATAAAGATTTAGCTTCTTAGATCCTTTCCATTCTATAAAAGGAGAGGTGTCACCTTGTATTTCAGAATGAGTCATCGCAAATGTAGCTAGTTTATATTTTTTAAAAATATGTTGTTTCCATTATTCCCCTTTTCTCCTGCTCATTAAATCATTCTCTGAGGATGCTTATGCTGCACTTTTGAACCTGGGAAAGAAGGTGCTAGCTATGTACCAAGCTTGGCTGTTACTGTTTTAAAATTTTTCGAGACTCATTCCTCCCTCTACCTCCCCATTTCCTTCCCTGCTTGAATCCTCTATCCTCTACTGATGACTGGTATAAGCAGAAGTCAGTGTACTCTGGATCTTTGCCTGATTCTTCCAGAGCTAAAGAAGGGAGAGAGAAAACAGCAGTTATTATCAAGTTTCTTTACATTGTGTTGTTTTCTATTTTTAGATTTGATGCAGGTATTTCTTTTTTAATTCTTCCTAGCTTCAAGTGCTCCTCCTTAACTTGAAGGAAAATCCCAGTCATGCTATTGATTCTCAGGCATCCTATTGGCCTCACTTGGTAAACAGTTTTGCCTTATTTCTTTCTAAATATATTCTTCAGCTTTCAGAAAAAAAACACAACATAGAAGTTCACTGCCACAGGCTCTTTTTCTTTTCTTCTCCAAGGACCAAGGTGAGATTACCTGGCCCTGTAAAGCTTAGGAGAAGATGGAGGTTATGGTCTATAATTTAAGGATGGGCTAACTAACTGTATGTATTGGGAGCAGATTATTTATAGTACCTTGCTCTGAGATCATTGGCCCTCATATTGATAGACCTGGAAGGTACTTCAGTGGTCATCTAGTCCAACTTTTTTTTTAAACCCCTTACCTTCCATCTTGGAATCAATACTGGGTATTGGTTCTAAGGCAGAAGAGTGGTAAGGGCTAGGCAATGGGCTTTAAGTGACTTGCCCAGGGTCACACAGCTAGGAAGTGTTTGAGGCCAGATTTTAACCTAAAGACCTCCCATCTCTAACCATCTAGCTGCACCCTCAACTTCTTCATTAATAGATGAAGACCTGGGGAGTTGACTTCCTTAATTAAGATCACCTTGCAAATAAGAAACTGAGCCAAGGTTCAACCATGTACAAGTCAACATACCCAAACCTGGGTCAAGGAAGTAGGCTGAAGAATGAAGAAATAAAGAACCCAGCCATAAAGAATTACTCTGATGACAGAGAAACATGAGAAGTACAAATATAATAGAAGAGGATAACTTGAACGTGTAGACAATAGATAACAAGTTTCATCTCAGATTTCTATAGTTGCTTTCCTTTCAGGCACCCTGCCCTTATCAGTCAGTTGATTTTTAAAGCATCTTAAAACATATTTGAACACAGAAGATAGAAATGGGAAAGACTTCATGTAGCCCTAGTGAACTTCAGAAAGAGGATCATAGGATTCTTTAGTTGGAAAAGATTGCCAGGAAAAGTCTTATCAGTAAAGACTAAAAGAAAAATGCAAAACAGATAGGGTCTAAACCCAGCATTTTTTCTACTGTGTCTTGTTGCACTTAGGAATTGCAAATGACCACTAGTTAGAAGTTCCAAAAGGGACCAGCAATAAACATAGAGCCACAATTCTTATTCCACAATTGAGAATTGACCCCCAAATACTTTGTCTCTGAAAGTAAGTATTACCTTTACAATCCTGATCTCATTAACTATTAGAAGTGCTATGATGAGGATTATTACTCAGCTACTAACAAAGCCATCAACAACATGAAAGGTTATGATTATAATTTAAAATTATCTTGTTATATGATAGTCTCCTGTTTATACTTTTTGGTCTTACACTTAATATAACCTGTGATATTCTCTCACTGTTGTGTTTTCCTCAAAGAATCAATGCATTTGGAGTTCCTGGGGCTATGCCTTTTGAGTTTAATGGCTGACCCCTCTCTGGAACTATCCAGGATTGAAACTTCAAAGGCATGGTTTGAAATAGCATTTTGTTTGTGGGAACTGGGACACCATTTTTTTTATTGCTCTCCAAATAGAACACTGGTTAGTGGCAAACCTGTCTCAGTGGTTTTCTTAATTGTCACCTCCATCCTATATGCTAACCTTTCAGAGCAAACCTTATTGAGTGGTGCAGAGGCTTGCCCAAATAAGAAATATGACCATAACTAATTAACTCTGTGCCTGTTAGAATAAAGTTGGTTTGGTCTATACTGAACAGTTCTGTTTAGTGATATAGTGAGATTCCTCATTTGGAAGAACAAAAGATCAAGAATATCAAGGGAAATAATGAAAAAAAAAACGTGAAGGAAGGTGGCCTAGCAGTACCAGATATTAAACTATACTATAAAGCAGTGGTCATCAAAATGATATGGTAGGGAGCAGCTGGGTAGCTCAGTGGATTGAGAGCCAGGCCTAGAAACGGGAGGTCCTAGGTTCAAATCTGGCCTCAGACACTTCCCAGCTATGTGACCCTGGGCAAGTCACTTGACCCCCATTGCCTGCCCTTACCACTCTTCCACCTATAAGCCAATGCACAGAAGTTAAGGGTTTAAAAAAAAACAAACAAAAAACGATATGGTACTGGCTAAGAGACAGAAGGGAGGATCAGTGGAATAGACTTGGGGTAAGTGACCTCAGCAAGACAGTCTATGATAAACCCAAAGAGCCCAACTTTTGAGATAAAAATCCACTATTTGACAAAAACTGTTGGGAAAATTGGAAAACAATATGGGAGAGATTAGATTTAGATCAATATCTCACACCCTACACCAAGATAAATTCAGAATGGGTGAATGACTTGAATATAAAGAAGGAAACTATAAGTAAACTAAGTGAACACAGAATAGTATACTTGTCAGATCTATGGGAAAGGGAAAAATTTTAAAACCAAGCAAGAGTTAGAAAAAATTACAAAATGTAAAATGAATAATTTTGATTATATTAAATTAAAAAGGTTTTGTACAAACAAAAACAATTCAACCAAAATCAGAAGGGAAACAACAAACTGGGGGAAAAATCTTTATAATAAAAAAACCTTGACAGAGGTCTAATTCAAATATACAAGGAGTTAAATTAATTGTATAAAAAAATCGAGCCATTCCCCATTTGATAAATGGGCAAGGGACATGAATAGACAATTTTCAGATAAAGAAATCAAAACTATCAATAAGCACATGAGAAAGTGTTCTAAATTTCTAATAATTAGAGAAATGCAAATCAAAACAAATCTGAGGTACCACCTCATACCTAGCAGATTGGCTAAAATGATAGCAGGAGAGAGTAATGAATGTTGGAGGGGATGTGGCAAAATTGGGACATAAATGCATTGCTGGTGGAATTGTGAACTGATCCAACCATTCTGGATGGCAATTTGGAACTATGCCCAAAGAGTGCTAAAAGACTGCCTGCCCTTTGATCCAGCCATACCATTGGTGGGTTTGTACCCCAAAGAGATCATAGAGAAAAAAACTTGTACAAAAATATTTATAGCTGCGCTTTGTGTGGTGGCAAAAAACTGGAAAAGGATGGTATGCCCTTCAACTGGGGAATGGCTGAACAAATTGTGGTATATGCTGGTGATGGAATACTATTGTGCTTAGAGGAATTCCATGTGAACTGGAATGACCTCCAGGAATTGATGCAGAGTGAAAGGAGCAGAGCCAGAACAACATTGTACACAGAGACTGATACACTGTGGTAAAATCGAATGTAATGGACTTCTGTACTAGCAGCAATGCAGTGACCCAGGACAGTTCTGAGGGATTTATGGAAAAGAACACTATCCACATTCAGAGGAAGAACTGCGGGAGTGGAAACACAGAAGAAAAACAACTGTTTGAACACATGGGTTGATATGGATATGATTGGGGATGTAGACTCGAAACAACCACACCAATGCAACTATCAATAATATGTAAATAAGTCTTGATTGATGACACATGTTAAAACCAGTGGAAATGTGAGTCGCCTATAGGCGGGGGTGAAGGGGGAATGAAGGGGAAAGTAAAAACATGAATCGTGTAACCATGGAAAATTTTTCTAAAAAATAAAATATTTTTTAAAATGTTAAAAAATATATTAGAATTCAGAAGACAGAAATGGGGAAGACTTCATGTAGCCCCAGTGAACCCAGTAAGAGGACATAGGATTTTTTAGTTGGAAAAGACTTTTCCAGCTCACTAACCCATTTTATAGATAAGAGCATGGAAGTCCAAGGAGGGTGAGGGGCTTACCTAAGATCAAAGAAATGTCCTTTTTAAAAGTTTTCAGTCATATTTTGAGATTTTTTTACAATAGGCAAATATTGTATTACTCAGAGCACACTGAATTTGGATTTAGGATCTAGATTCAGATTTTGAATTGCCACTTGATACCTGTGTGGCCTTGCACAAGCCACTTACTCTTTCTGAACCTCAGTGTCCTCAGTTGTTAAGTGGATGCTATATGTGTGCTACCTATGTCATGGGGTTGTTGTAAAGATCAAATGATATAATTTAAACGTATTTCTTTGTCAGGAATATATTCTCCATTTTTAGGAAAGTAGAGTGAGCTGATAAATGCTTTGACTGTATCTTACGCTAGTAAACAATCTATAGCAGTGATGGGCAAACTTTTTAAAGAGGGGGCCAAGGGAAAGGAAAGGCTCATCCATCAGTCTGTTTCTAAGGCAACTCTTTCGAAGTTTCATTGTATTGTATCTACTCATTGTATTTGTCAGATTAGGAATAATGTTGGGCGGGCCAGATAGAATATTTCAGGGGGTTGCATCTGGCCCACAGGCCATAGTTTGCCCATCACTGGTCTAAGGGAAGCACACTTGGACTTCCAAGGCAAGTAGCAAGCAAACACTCAGGTGTTGGCAATATAAGGAAAAAAACGGGATTTATACTTTCCCAGCTTGTTTGGAGAATGGCTCCAAGGACTCCCAGCTTCTCAGCAGCAATCAGCAGCAGCAGCAGGATCATCAGTGGCAGGTGGCTCCACAAGGACCACCCATGCAGTTAGGGAAGGAGGCAGGATTGACAGCAACAGGCAGCAGCAACACTGGGAAAACTCCTAAGAAAGTTCCCTAGAGTGAGGGCAAGAGAAATGTGGTTTCTTTTCAAACTAATCTACTCAGATAGAATTAAGGGTTCTGAACATCCCTTTGTAGTCACCATAAATGTAATCTTTAAATTAATGTGTAATACTTCAAGTATTATTTTTATAAAGTTTATTATCTGGCAAAATAGAACCATGTGACTAAGTTTTTCTACCTTCTCAAAAATCCCTGCTCCACCAAAGCCAGCACAGAAAGGAAAGAGACAGAGACACAAAACTCCACCTAATTTATATTCTGTCTGCATTAGCACATAATGACAGGAAGTGAGTGAGGTACTGAGAATTGTAGTTTTGCTGGGGATCATAGTTTTTAGGGTAACAGATTCTAATTACATACTCATCAGCAGCCAGGACTACAGAAAATTGCCAAATTATAAAAGAAAAGGGACTAGGTTCTGAGATAAAGGGAAGTATGATTCCTTGGTATGAGTTTACCTTCACTCTCAGGGATAGTGGAGACAAATATGAAAGCCAAACTAAGGTACTTGTCAGAAATTTGGCATGAGGGAGTCTTGTGTCTGAAATTGTCGAATAACCGCTTCCTTGAACCTCCAAAACAAGTTTTTTATCTTAGTGTAGATTCTCATCAATCCCACAGGGATTATTGGTCTCTTTGACCTTGTGCTTCTTGGCACTGCAGTGGCTCTTTTGTGATCCCTTCTTCTGAAATCAGATACAAGTATTAGTAAAAGTCCCATAATACTTAACAGTCAATGGCAGGTTTCTCTAGTCTTAAGCTTTGGGGTATGCATATGTTGGAAGCTATCCAACATCTCCAGGAAATCTGATAAGGATGGCTTAAGTCTTAAAGAGGAGGGGACTCTGGATTTCTGTCAGTTCATGCTGCTGCTCCGTGTCTGGCAATGAGCTTGGGATTTTATTATATACTGTGTACCAAATCCATTTCACACAAGAGCACAAAGAAACTTCACAGTTGCGCAGAAATGGCAATTATAACTTAGACAATACACAGACGCCTCAGAAGCTTTTTTAGCCGCCTTATTATAAGTAAGCTAAGTCTGGGAATATTTTTCTCGGGCGAAAAGCCCCTGCTGGATGAGGTCTAGTCTAGTTTTGTCCAGTTTTGAACTTGACTGTCTAGAAATAATTCAATGCCCAGGCAGCTTTTTGCTTAATTTCTGCCTGTAGTCTTGGAAAGAAATTGTTAACCTCTTAACTGTTGGTTTGCTAAGAACTTAAAGTTTTCCAATAAGACTATAGTGCTTTTCATAAGAAAAGGTATGGATCATAAAGGCGTCAAAAGAGGAGGCTCAATGGCTCCCAGCATGCATAGATATTAATAGCTAATAAGTATTATAAACTTATCCTTCAAGATCAAAAACATTAATACTGATTTCATGTACTTCAAGTACTAAAAAAGATAGGAAAAAATAAAAAATAAAAAATACTATTGTAAATATAAAGAAAAAAACAATAATAATAAAAAATCATAATTTCATAGTTCACATTCCATGTGGCAATGTATTAGCCAAGCAGAGGCACAACACAAAGTTTTCTCACTCAAAAATGAGATCTATTTCCCTTTTAACTTGGCTGTGATCCACAATGTGAGTGTACATGATTTTTTTCACCAGGTTTTTAAAAACAGTAGTACAATTAATGGACATTCCAAGAAGTACCAAAATCCCCCAAATTATAAGAACTCATTTTAGAACAACTGCAAACAAAGCTGCTATCATTAGGATTCACATGAGTCTCTATAGCTACTTGCTGTGTATCATTTAAAAACCTTTGAAGCTATTAAGGTAAAAAATAATAAAGGCTGATATAATAATAATTAGTATTTTAATTAAAGCCATGCTGATAGATAAAGTTATTAGACCACGTGCTTGTAAGAATTCAAAACTGCCGCCCTGGCCATTATTGCCTCCTGTCTCTTCCTGAGTCTGCTGGCCAAGAGGGCCACTCCCTCCTAACCCAGGAGATTTTAAACTGTTCTCTGTGTGGAGACGTAGGCTTCCCCATGCCCAAAGAACCGGAAACGGAAACCTGTTGGACCACGGGAAATGTAGTTTGATAATTTCCACGTGTCCATAGAAAATATATATACTTTTAGATGGCATCTCCCAAATTTCACTTTTACAAAGCTCATGGATATTTGGCACAAGTTCTCCAAATCTAGCCAATCTTTCAACCTCAGCTGAAATATTGCTAACAGAGTCTATTATTGCCATCATTCCAAAATTTGGCAGGACACTGAGGGACCCGTTGTAGCTGATTTATGTGCCCACAGGGGCCAGTACTTATAATATTTGGAATCTTTGTCACTTTTGGCCATTTTTAAATCTTTTAAGACCTTGGAGTCAAAGGAACCATACTTTGGTCATCTAAAGGACTTATCCATCCAGGCTTCGCAAAGTTTTTTAACTTCCTTCTTTGTTCTATCCAAGCCTACTTAGGAAACTCTTGGTCAATCCAACTACATAGAAACTTATGTAATGGAGAAACCTTGGGCACTTTACTGATTTTAATCTGTTTATTTCCCATAATGGCTGGTCTTTAGACTCATTTGAATGTAGGGCAGGAAAAGCCTTAAGTTTTAGCTAAGAGCTCTCTTCTGGCCCCAAGTCCCTCATGTGAGCTAACACCTCAGTCTCCACCCTTACAGCCAGGAGGTGGAGGCCCTCTTGGTTTTTATGGTCAGTTTGGAAGGCTGGGGTTGGGGTGGATAACGTAGACAGGCTGCTTCCTGTGCTGTGCTGTGCTGTGCTGAGTGAAGCAGGAGCTAGGAGCCCACTTCACCTTCCAGAGGAGTAGGGGGGAAGGGTTGGGCACTGCGCAGGGGGATCACCCACAGCCAGATCTGGTGCAAGGATCCAGGGGGCTGGGAAGGATTAGGAGTTCCTGCTCAATTCCAGAGCTACTTGGGACTCACTTGGATTTTGGTGGTTCTGCAGGATAGACCCATCTGTGCAAACTTTATGGCTTGGGCTCCTTTCTCCAATACCCCACACTTTATCTAAGCTAAAAAAGGAGCGGGGCACATGGGGGAGAGTTCTTACCAATCCGTGTGGAAGGCTTGCAAGAGAAGCAGCAGGTGCAGAAATGGAAGCAGTAACTTAACTGTCTCCACAAAGGATGTGTCCGGCACATGAAAGCAGACGGAGCAAAGCAGGCATTTCAGCATAAGCAAGCAAGAGCAGCAGCATGACAGAAACGTGGTTTTGCAAAATTTATCTACTCCCTATTCTATGCTCAAAGGCTTTCTCAAAAGAAAATTAAAAATTCTTTTTCTGATAGTGGTTGCCATTCTGTTAGATTAAAATGAATATCTCCAAGTTCTTATTTTCCATAGTTTATTAATAATCGCTTGAAATAGAGAAAACAGATAAGCATAGATTTAAAGTCTCTTTCCTACTCTAAGTCTGACTACGTGTAGCTCATCCTCCAGAATTCTCAATTTATCTCACCTGCTGATCTCAGGGAAGTAGGGGCAGGTGAAGTCCACCCACACCCTTTTATTTACATTCATGGAAGTGCACTGGCATGCAAAAAATGAGATGAACTGGGTTGGCAATCCAGGAGGGGGGAGGGGATGATGCGCCCTCTACACAAACTCTTACATGTGGCTCTAAGAAGCTATAGCATGTGGCTCTAAGAAGCTATAGCATGATGCACAGCAGCCACCCTCTAGCAAAACAATCTTGGCAGATAAGCCTTGTTGAGGGTAACAGATACTCAAAACTCTCAGTAACTTAGGATATTGTCCTATCCCAAGTATGCGAAGTCTTTCCCAGGTAGAATGGATGGAGAAGAACAGTTTATTCCTATGGCCATGAAGGTAACTGGAACAGGTGTTGTGGAGTGCCTAAAGCTTGGGTGAGACATTAAAGACACCAAGATCATCCACTGCCTCCCAAGCCATCAACGAAGCCCTGACTTTTGTCATGCCACTGGACTTCAGTGACTCTGGAAGAAAGAGTTGTAAGGGTTGAAAATTAATGGTTTGACTGAAATTATATGAAATTATGTGGTCACCAGTATTTATTATATCTTGAGTCAGAAATTTATTTACAAATATTTACAACATAGAGAGGAACCAATAAAATAGAGAAATGTGAAAGGGATAGAGAAGTTATCTATCCTATCTTAATCTAGGCAGAGATTAATTAGCTATCAACCAGGAATACTGGTAGTGAGTAACCACACGGCTTCCTCCAAGATGGAAGGTAGTCTTTCCAGAAACAAGGAAAGGAGTCAGCCTTTCACTCATACCATGAAGTAGTCCAGGAGTCAGAGTCCAAGTTGAAGCTGAGCTCCAAGCCCACAATCCAAGCCTCAGTCTCCAGCAAAGCTCCCTCAAAGACTCTCTCCAGGCTTTTATGGTGCTAGCACTGCCCAGGAGGCAGTGTTTGTGGGAACCGATTCTTTTTTCTGGAGGGGTGAACTCTTATCAAAGGCCTCTGAAGGTATCAACTTTGATCATAGGATTCACAAGTTTGGAATCCATACCTCTCATCCTCTGAAAGTGTAAACTCTTATCAAAAGATTCACAAGTTTCTGGAGTTGTCACCCATTGTAGTAAGTGACTTGCTGAACTCCTCCATCTAGTTCAAGCTTTTGTTGGTTCAATCCAAAAATGGACAAAGGAGAATTAATCCTGTCTTCACAATCTAGTGAGGTGTACTAAGTAGGGGTACTTAAGTTATTGTTTAACCAAATGTTAACTCAAAATAGACAAAGGGAATAAAGAATTCCCTTTTACAAGTGTAAACTCAGAAAAGAGAACAAAGAATTCCCTTTCACAGAGTGAGGTTGATGACTTTGTGCAGTTTTGCCTCACTTAAAACCAATTTACTCAAAAATCATCCTGTGATGTCACTGATTGGCTTCAAAGCAAATGATCAACAACAAATTTAGTAAAAACACTTAGCATAGTGTGTGGCATATAGCAAGTGCTGTATAAATGTTATTTATAATTATTACCAGTAAGAGGACAAGAAGACATAAAGACAGATTAGAGAAATGCAGAGTTTTTTTATGAGCCCTGAGGCAGGGTGACCATCACTAAAAGATGCAGAGGAAGCTTGGAGAGAAGGTGGTAGTAGAGTTGGGCTTTAAAGGATAGGTAGAAATACTGCAAAAGAAGTGAGGAGAAGGATGGAAAATGTAACCATAAGGAACAAGGTGAATCAAGTCATGGAAATGAGAGAGTACTGGCTATGTTTGGGGGGAACAGAGTACTTTGACTATATCAAAGTGTGTGTGAAGAAGAAAAATATGAAATACAGGTGGAAAGGTAGGGTGGACAGATAGGGCCTTGACTGCCAAAAAAATGAGTTTGAACTTTATTGGGCCTCAAAAGATTTTTGAGCAAAATAGTGACATGACCAGATCTTTGCTTAAGTAAGATTATGTTGGCTGTATGAATGATGGATCAGAGAGGGAAGGGAATAGAAACTCTGATCATCTTTTAACACTTTAGAACTAAACTGTAATTGGTCTCTGGAGTAATGAGCATTTAATAGATTTGTACAACTGAGAACAGCTCTAGATAATGTAGAAAACTTGACCCAGGCATGCTTATGACCACACCGAAGACAACACATTTCCAACTCAGGAAGTACCAGGGCCTTGTGGAATGTCTGCTGTAGAGCTTCCTGGACTGGTTCCTGAGAGGGCCACTGTTATCTTTTTGTAAGTTCAGGTGTCTACAAGCTACCAAACAGAAGTCCCATACAGACTGAAAGTCAGAGAACCATTGCTCATTTGCCTTTAATAGCTATGGGAAATTAATATTGAATTATAATAATTTTTATATGAAATCTTTCTTAAACCTCAGGTTTTGAAGATCAGCTAACTCCCAAGCTAAAGTAATTTATTCCCAGGTCTCAAGGCATCTCACTGGGCTGGCTTTTTTTAGAGGCAGGGTGGAGACCTGCTCCTTATTTATCTGTAAACTAGAACTCTCTTAGGTAAGAAAAGTCAAGAAACTCTAGTCTCCATGTTGGACTTTGACAGTGACCCAGCCACCCCCTGAGTAGGAAAGGGTGTGTTGGTGTCCTTCCTCAAATTAACAAAGATCCACCTCTTCCTGTAATGAGGGAGGAGTTGGGGGGGGGGGGGGGCTGTCTCCAAATCAACCTCCTCAGTGGCTGTTTACCAGTCAGAGATATCTTGGGATGTTTAAGGAAGGGATTGAGTGGTGAGGTCATAAGGGGTATATATTGGTCTGTATGAAAAGTTTATGCGCTCTCTCTCTCTCTCTCTCTCTCTCTCTCTCTCTCTCTCTCTCTCTCTCTCTCTCTCTCTC
>NC_058131.1:268462219-268520565 GCF_016433145.1 Gracilinanus agilis | reverse complement strand
TCTTTTAGTGTTGAGGCTGCCAGATCCTGTGTGATCCTTATTGGTGCTCCTTGATATTTGAATTGTCTCTTTCTGGCTTCTTGTAAGATTTTTTCTTTGACTCGAAAGCTCTTCAATTTCGCTATTATATTTCTGGGTGTTGACTTTTCTGGGTCCAGTGTAGAGGGTGTTCTATGGATCCTTTCAATGTCTATATTGCCCTCTTGTTGTAGAACTTCAGGGCAATTTTGCTGAATAATTTCTTTGAGTATGGAGTCCATATTTTTATTAATTTCTGCCTTTTCTGGAATACCAATGATTCTCAAGTTATCTCTTCTAGACCGGTTTTCTTGGTCTGTCACTCTCTCATTGAGATATTTCATGTTTCCTTCTATTTTATCAGTCTTTTGACTTTGTTTTATTTGTTCTTGTTGTCTTGAGAGATCATTGGTTTCTAAATGTTCGATTCTAGCCTTTAAGGATTGGTTTTCCTTTTCAATCTGGTCATTTTTGGTCTTCAGTTGTCTTGTCTCACTTTCCAATTGCGAAATTCTGCCTTTTAAACTGTTATTTTCTTGCCAGATTTCTTCCATCTTCCTTAGCATTTCATTTTTAAACTCTTCCATAACTTGTGACCAGCTTTCATTTTTTTGGGGAGGTTTGGATTTTTGTTTCCCCTCCTCTGTTGTCTGGATTTTCTCTGTGTAGAAGTTGTCCAGTGTTCCAGAGTTTCTCTTGATGGTCTTTTTCTTCTGGATTTCCTTATTGCTGGCCATTGTTAGCCCCGCCCCTTTTCCGCTTTGTCTTTGCACTCCGGGTCTGCCTGGGCCTTGCTAGCTTGGGGGGGGGGGCCCCTCCGGTTTCCTTGTCCTCGGGGTCAGGCCTCCTGGTAGTTCCCGGTCTGCCCCTCTGCCCGAGGTTCCTTCAGCAGTCTTTGGGGCTGCTTCCACAGCCAGGCTCAGGTCTGCACCGGGTCCTCACTGGAGGTCCAAGCCTGGGCTGGAGATCCTTATTCAAGCCTACGGCACTGCCTTTGCCTGCGCTGCTGCTCTTAGGGCCCTGCCTTCACCCCCGCAGAAGGTAGTGAAAGTCTGTGGGCTGGAGATCTTTATTCGCCCCTGAGGCGATGCCTTCAGAGCTTGGGAAAGGCCGCGTTTTAGGGGCCTTTGTCCCGGCCTGAGGCGGTGCCTTCACCCACGTGGGCGCTCAGGGAGAGTCCCAGCCACCTGGGGTCCCTCGTCTTGCAGCGCACAGGTACGGGCTCAGGGGCTGCCAGTGATTATCTGGTTGCCCCAGTCCTGTTTACCCCCTTGTGCGGTGTGGGGGGTGGGGGAGGGGCTTCTTCCTCTCGTGTTTTAGTGTGAACTGTTTCACCCCTTTAAAGTGTGTAAATGCCCCGATTCTGCGTACCTTCAATGCTGCGCCCTGTTGTGGGGTTCCTTCGTTCCTCTGGACTCGTTTTTATTTCCCCTTGAGGGGTCCTGTGTGGTTCGGTCAGGAGAGATCGAGCAGCTGCTCCTTACTCTGCCGCCATCTTAACCGGAAGTCCCACTATTACTTTTTAAAAATAGTATTTTTCCCAATTATATGTAGAAACAATTTTTGACACTTGTTTTCTGACATTTTTGTAATCCAAATTCTCCCTTCCTCACCTAGTCCCTCTTCTCTCCTTGGGATGGCAAGTAATCTAATATAGATTATACATTTTCTGTCATGCAATATCTATTTCCATATTCATCATACTGTAAAAGGACAATATATCATATACACAAGAAAAAAACTCATGGAAAAAATAAAGTGAAAAATGGTATGCTTCAATCTGCATTCAGATTCCATCAGTTCCTTCTATGGCAGTAGATAGCCTTTTTCATTGCGAGTCCCTTGGAGTTCCCATGAACTAAATTGTTATGAAAGAAGTTGGCTCAGAAGGAATGCCAGGTACTCAGTAATGAAATCCTGAAGACACAAAGGGAAGCAGTTCCAATGATAAAGACAATAGAATTTGTTTGAAGAATTTGTTTGAAGAAACTAATATGGATACATAGGGAACATACCAAGCAATTTAGATTTTAAAAAGAAACATAGAAGATTTTAGATAAAAGAGGATGAATGCAAAAATGTGGCAGAGTCCTGTAAAAATAATGCCAGGAGTAGCAAAGCTCAGAATGATCTAACAAGACTTGAAGGTGGGGGGAGTTAAGGACAAAAGGATATATTTTTTTTAAATTTAAGTTTTATTTTTAGTTCCATTTTCAACTCCCTCCACCCAATGGAAAGGCAAGAAATATAAAACACATGACAAATATGAGGCTAAGCAAAATAAATGACCAAATTAACCACGTTCAAAATAAATATATAATCAAGAAAAAGAGAGAGGATATGCTTCAATCTGCATTCTGAGTCTACCAGTTCTCTCTCAGAAGGTGGATTTCATGTTTGACCATACGTGTATCTTTTGAAATTGTGGTTTGCTATTTTTTAAAAACTAAATTGGTATAAAAGGAAGGATCAAGAAGGGATAGGGATCTGCCTCACTTAGATGGAACAATAACTAATAACAGAAAGAAGGCCAGGTTGCTCAAATTTTACTTTGCATCTATTTTCTGTACTAAGGAGAATGAACTTTGCCCTGGAAATGATAGAACAGAAATAACTAGCAGAATTGATACCAAGATACTCTAGTTGCTCTTGATGAATTTAAGTTACCTAATCTAAATAAACTATATCCTTTGACACTGAAAGAACTGGCAGATGTGTTTATTAAATGCTATCAGTGATATTTTTCAGTTAAATTTCTCTTCATTATTATTTTAGTATATAAATCAAATTTTATGCAAACAAGGCAGAGAATGGAGATGATTTGACCTTCCAATTAGTTGGGAACCTTCTCTTGGTCTTGTGTTATTGAACAAGCAAGTGAATTTGTCTCTCATTCTGAATCAGAAAGAATTTAAAATCCTTATCCTTTCTGTTTCACTCAAGATGCTTTTGGACAGCTACAGCTTTCTTGATCACATGAGGTTTTTATTTTTAAACCCTCACAAAGATCAGAGGCAAATCCTTTGGACTTCAGGATTCTCAAAATTTTGTGGTCAATTACAAAGTACACTTGTGCCGTACCAGGGGGATCCCTCAGAATCACATTAAATGATGAGGAAGGCAGGTCCTTCTTAAGTTTATGGATCTTCTCCTTCATGGTGTCTCTCTGATAGGAGGTTCAGCCAAGTGAGGACACTGCAGTTATATCATAGAGTGTGTCTAGGGCAGGCCTTTTCTGTGGCATGCATATGACCTATAAGGTCAATGAGCAGGCTACAAGAGCTGTCACTGATATTTGAAAGATTGTGGGGAAATGGGATAGTTATGACAAGATTGGAGAAGGGTATATTCCTAGAAAAATCTGGTAGCAATGATTATAATAGTACAGCTTCTTCAAGAAGAGGTCTTGCCAGACTAACTTCATCTATTTTCTTAACAGGTTACTAAACCAATAGATTTAGAGAATGTTGTTGATATAATTTACTTTGATTTTTAGAAGTGTTGATAAAGCATCTCATACAATTCTTGTTAAAATGATAACAAGATCTATACCAGACAATAGTACAATTAGATGGTTTCAGAATTGGTTGGATAACTGGAATCAAAAGATTGTTTTTAATGTTTCAATGCCAACACAGTCAAAGGTATCCAGTGGATTATCCCAGAGATCTGTGCTTGATCCTATTCCGTTTAATATTTTTATCAGTGACTTGGATAAAGGTATAAGTGGTAAGCCCATCAAATTGGCAGTTGACCCAAAGGGAAAAGGATAATTAACACATTGAAGTCAAGAGTCAAACCAAAGAGATACTGACAATCTAAAAGATAATTCCATAGGCATAATGTCTTATACTTGTAAATAAAATCATTTTCATAAGTATGGGGTGGGGAAATAGAGGGAAATATTTCTGAATAAAATATGGCATTTTAGTGTACTTCTAGCTCAGTGTGACTTATTTAGCAATGTAACATGGCAGCCACAGAAAAATCAATATATTCTTGGGTTTCATTAAGAGAGGCATAGTTCTCAGGAATATAGAGATGCAGTTCTTCACTGTACTTTGATCTTAGACCTCATCTGGAGTATAGTACTGTGTTCAATTTTGGTTTGCAATCTGAAGGAAGTAGGACTCTTTTGCCCAGGAAAGAGAAGGTTCCAGGGTGGGAGTAGAGAGCATGAGAGCTGTCTTCAGTATTTGAAGGGTTGTCTTGTGGAGAGGGGATTACATTTGTTTTGTTTGGTCCCAGAAGGCAGAACCAGGAGCAATGAATAGAAGCTGAAAAGAGGCCAATATAGGCTTGGTGTCAGCACTATCTCCCCAACAATGAAAACTGTCCCAAAGTAGAATGGATTTCTTGAGAAGTTGTTAAGTTTCCTCTCCTTAGAGGTCTTCCACTAGACCAGGGGTCGGCAACGTATGGCTCTCGAGCCATATCTGGCTCTTTTGAGGGCCAGATATGGCTCTTTCTGCAGGAGCCATAAAGTCAATTTTTTTTCAGGCACTGTTACAGGAGCGTGCACTGTGAGCACTGTACAGCTCTCACGAAATTACATTTTAAAAAATGTGGTGTTTATGGCTCTCATGGCCAAAAAAGGTTGCTGACTCTTGCACTAGGGGGTGGATGCCCACTTGTTGAGCAGGTATGTTAGGAATTTCAGTTTGTGTAGGGTTTGGATTAGATAGTCACTAAAGGCCCTTCCAACTCTCAAAGGCTATAGTTCTGTGGTATTTATCTCACTTGGAAAATACCTCAGCTGGGGAAAGTGCTCTTAAGACTGAAGAGGTCCTCTTGAAGAAGATTTTCCTTGGACATAGCCCCTCCCAGAGAAAGCCACATCTCCTGAACAAAAGGGAAAGAATGCTGATTTAATCAATTTTTCCCTCTGGCTGTCAGCTTGGGGAGGGTATTGATGTTTTTGGTCTTTATGATATATATTGTTCTGTCTTTTCAAGAAATGGCCTTTTAGGACAAAACAGTGCAGTAAGCATTAACAAGGTCTTGCTTTCTGTATCTTCCAGTGTTCATGAATATAGATTGTCCAGTTGGCTGGGACAGCAGGAAGACATCCACCGCATTGTTCTCTACCAGGCAGACAGCAACTTGACCCCATGGACCCAGCGCTGTTTTCGGCAAGCAGACTGTATCCTGATTGTGGGGATGGGAGATCAAGAGCCCTCGGTGGGCGAGGTGAGAAGATAAGGTTTCTCTGATATGAGGATATTCTTTAGTTGATTCTAAATTATTATAACTTAAGTGCCCAGAGTGTCAGATATTATGGAAAACAAGGGATGTGAAGGTTGTGGAAGAAGCAATGTTTCCGGAGTTAGATGATCTAGGTTAAAATCCTGGTGCAAATCACTGAACCTTCCTGGGCCTCAGTTTCCTTATCTGTAAAATGAATGTGTTGGACATTAAATTCTAGGGTCTCTTCCAGCTCTGGACTTATGATCTTATAACCCTATTTCAGGAGAGTTTATTTCTAAAATGGACTAATTCCGAGGCCCTTCTCTTAATGGGGAGCTAGAAAGCTGATAATTCCTGCTGTATAACCTACTGGACCATGTGTACCTCACCCAAATTGAGTCTATTGCTATTCTTTCTATAAAGGAGATATCTTTAGGCCAAGACCTTTTGGTCCTTTGCCAAAGAAAGCTCTCTCTCTGCTCCATCTCCCTACTTTGTGCTTCATCATTTTGTCTATACTCATGAGATAATTTCTCATTCTACTTTCAGTTCTTGGAAGCATTCTCCTTGTATGTAATCCCTTCACCAAATGACATATTGAATTCCTTCATGAAGTGGTAAAGATTTATAAAATTTTAAATGGTAGTTCCAAAGACAGATTTATTATCTACTCCTTAGACTGTACAATAAGCTGATGAAAAAATGCAGTAGAATGAGAGGCAGATTTTGGGGAGATTGGGGCTGGGGCGGGGTAGGGATGGTCATTTTCTTCTCTTCTCTATCACCACATTGTCCCTTTGAGTCCCCAAGAAAGTTTGAAGAGTAAGTTTTCTCCCTATCTAACCTGATTAATATCATAAAGTGTCTTAGATTTTTTAAAATAAAGTATTTCTCCTGCCTTCTCCTTGTTTCTGAAACCTACTTGTAAGTTGTTATATAAAAGAGATAGTGTCTTCCGCTCAGTGTCTTTCTCAGGGCTAAACATATAGCAAATACTCAGTAAAGACTAATTATTTAATGAAGTACACAATCAGGAAAGGCCAAACAGAGTTAATGGTGGAATAAGGTGCTGGCCAGGGTTTGCCTGGTCTACCCAGGTCTCTCTTGCTATATGTTTATGTCTACTTGTCCAGGGAATCTCAGGCCTATTTCTTCTAATATGATCAGACCCTGCTAGAATAGTTAATTCTAACCATACTCAAAAGTCATATTTTTAAGTCAGTGTATTAATTACAAACAAAACTAGACTTATCTTCTTTTGGTACAGCACAACTATTAGGCAAAAAGGTCTATCAAAGCTGTTCTGCTTAGAAAACATATGAGTCAGAGGCACAGAGGGTTAGATGGTCTCAAGGGATATTCCTTTCTGGGTTGTAGGGAAAGCTAATGTGTATATTTATTTTTTAAAAAATACTTGCTTTAGTCAGACAGGAAATAATGATTAGTAGATTCTTAATAGAAGGTATTTTAACACAAGGAATAATTTACCATCACCTTGATATGGGTTCCCTGGCAATGTTCTGTTATATAGAAAGTCTTTCTATAGCACACATAAAAGTCTGAAATTCAGCAGAGGAAATATATTAAGGCCTATAAACTGAAAGTTGACTATAGCTATTTGAGCATGTCCTATATTTTTGTCTTTATCTTAACCTGGATATATTAGACCTGAGCCTGGGGCTGAGGAGCTTCTGACTATATCATCTATCCTTTAGCTGGAAAAGATGCTGGAGAACACAGCTGTTCGTGCTCAGAAGCAATTGGTTCTGCTTCACAAGGAGGATGGGCCAGAGCCTGCCCGTACAGTTGAGTGGCTTAACATGAGAAGCTGGTGTTCAGGCCACTTGCACCTTCGCTGTCCCCACCGGGTCTTTTCTCGAAAGTCCCCAGAAAAGCTGGTAAGAGTCAGAACAATCTGAATTTTTTGCTCCCCCAAATCTGGCAGTTGAACTCCTGAATGCTACTTCTGATGACTCCAGTTATGTTTGGTAAGTAGGCCCTTGGGCAATAGTTTCTGTAACCTATCTCATGGAAATGATGGCACTTGGATGGATTAGAAAGTTACATGTTCACTGCCATGACAATGAGGAGATTCTCTCCTTGGGACATTGCACTTTCAGGGGCCTAGGTCATAGCACAATCTCTCATCGGCCCTGGTGGTTCCTCTAAGGCTGACTATATCTTACAGTTATACTTCTGATACAACGAGGAAGCAAGAAAAGAGGCAAATTGATAGGGTATGACTATATAGATTAAGCACCTGGGTCAGGGCTAGTGTTAGTCCTGTCATTCCAGAAGCCTTCCTATGCACTTGGTGATATTTTTTTCACTTACTCTTATAGATGGAAATGTATGAACGTGTCTTCCAGAAGCCTCCTGACATACACTCTGACTTTTCCCGCCTAGCTCGAGTTTTGACTGGCAATGCTATTGCATTAGTGCTTGGAGGAGGAGGAGCAAGGTGAGTTCCTTTGATGTGCCCTCCAAAGTTCTGAGCTGAGCTTTGGAGGATTTTCTTTAGTCCTGGTAAATCATTTGCTTTTCCTCATAGAGTTTCACTCTCCCACCTTTTGGTTTCAAGATCAGATTCTTCCTTTGGGGAAAGGGGGATGAAATTGCCAAAGAATTGTTCCTGTTCAGGACTTGGCTGGGGTTAGTTTTTGAATCATGTTCAAAATCCCTGCAGTGATGGGCAAACTGTTCCCCTGGGGCCAGATCCAGGCTGTAGTTTGCCCATCACTGCCTTAAGCAATTCACTTAATTGTGATTAGGGAATTGCTTAAGGCAGTAATGGGCAAACTACACCCTGGATTTGGCCCCGGGGAATAGTTTGCTCATCACTGCACCTAGAGGTATCTATGGGGCATCTCAAATAGTGTACATGCCAGGGAACAGGAGAGGAGTATCCATAACTAACCTCTATAGGGAGCTCTGCCAAGGATCCCCACTCTGTGAAGATTTATGGTTTTGTGGAAGACATCTAAGTCTAGACAATAGGAAGAACTTTGATTTGTAGTACATTCTTCTGCTTCACAATTCTGGCCTTCAGTAGTGCCCTGAAAGTTTTTACAAGTATCTCACAGGATTTTTTGAAATTGGGAATCTTTAAATCCCTTGGAATATTTTTTTTTAATGAAAAATTATCTCTTCATTTTCAGTGCAGGATAATTCTTTAAAGGATTTTTTAAATTTAAAGGATTTAGATTTAATGTTTCCTGCTGTTAATATATCTCTGGCTCTCACCTTTTCATTTAAATTGTTTGTTTCTGTGAAGATATTATTGTATCTTGTTTTCGTTTGTACTCCATGGGATCATCCATCCCTCATTTTCAAAATCTTGGTCATTTTTCCTGAGACTTTTTTACTTGAGTTGTTGCTACTTCTTATATTTATTTAGAAAAAAGTGGAATCGTGGCACCTTAGTTGGTAGAGATGGAATGATGAAGGAGAATGCCTTTCTACTTGAAGAGATTCATTATAACTGTGTTCATTGATGGCACATTGCAGATATTTATTCTTGAATGATGGTAATATTAATCATAATATTGCTTACATATATTTAGCATTTCTAACTTACAAATACTTTTACGTACATTCTCAAAGTTGATCTTTGCAATGACCCTATAGAAAGGAAGGAGTTAACACAGAGTGGAAATGGAATGCTGGTGAAGCTGGTGTGACAACCAGGGGCAGTTGGAAGGTTGGGGACAGGGACTTCTGGGAATTCCAGTCAGAGACTGGAGTTCAGTTCTGAACCCTGGACTGAACACAGCTCCAAATCCCATCTCAGGATTGAAACCCCACCACTTCCTAAGGATTTCCTGATTTTATCCAATGCCAACATTGATTGTGAATTGATCCTGTTTCTCTGTATCTGAAGACTTGTGAGGAGTGACTGGAGACATACAGCTGCCTGAGAGGGTTTACCCTGAAGGGGCAGGCTGTGTCAGTCCTGAAGGAGAAAACATCTCCCTCTGTGCCAGCCACACCTAAAGACATTTGTATTTCTTTAATACTATATTAGGTTAACCAGGATAAGGGAACTAAGAAGACAAAGAAAGCTTCCAGGCCATCCTTTCCGCTGTTGGCCTAAACCAAAGGATCCTTCACTCTATGGTTTCAGTTTTGGGAACTCTTGTTTGACTTCTTCCATAATCTCACCTTGTTATCCTATCCCAAATAAATAGTTATTGTTTATAAATTAGCAGTCAGATCTTGGAGGGAAAGAAAGAAGGTTGGTGGGTCTAGGTTTGATTCTAGAGAGGAAGGTCTCTATCAGATCCAGGTTAAGCAAAGTCCTGGATGGAAAGTCATTGATCTTCCTCCTGCAAAGGGTTTGAATCGGGAAGAGCACCCAGGGATTAGGTCTCCCAAAATTTACTTAATCATCATTTCCCCCTCCTGTGGTGATCTTAATCTGTTTCAGACCTTTGCTTTACTGTGCCTCTGCCTTATTAGCTCAAGGACAGAGGGCAGCCATCATCTCTCTGACCTAACAGAGAGGGAGTATCTTTGGCACTTAAGTCATTAACTCAAACTAACCATTATACCATCACCCCAGGGTATATTCCTTTCTACCTTTTAACAGTTTGGTGAAGCCAGCTAGGTTTCTGACCTATTTAAAGGTTTGGGAAGAAGGAAGAGCGTGGTCACAGGGTGGTTGTGGCCTAGTTGCATCTGAAGAACCAGCGTGGCAGTAGGAGGTAGCCATCTTGAAAGAAGTTTCTTGTCAGTGCTACTCTGCCCAGCAACAACAGCAGCCAATCAGAACAAAACTAGTTCTGAGGCAGCCAAGCTCTTAAAGTCACAGACTTAAAGACATTTTTTCCTTTGGGCAAGAAGTTTTTCAAGAAACAAAATGGAAAGAAAGCTTTTAGTAGCCATGGGTTATTTAGCTCTTATGGAGCAATTCGGATACCTGTGTTATACATTTTTCTTTGTAATGATACTAGATTATATTTTATTTTTTTAAAAATCTATTTCATAGCCTACCATGGCTAAAAATCAGGCTTGATAGATTGATTTCTTACATTTCAGGGACACTGTGTGATTTTTTTTTTCCATAATACGGCTTTACTATGTGTTAAGAAAGTATGTGAGGATGGTATTGGGGAAAAAAGCAAAGGACAGTGACATGGCAATAATGATACTAGCAATGAGGGAAGAGATCACTCAACTAAAACAGATGATTAAAAACATGGCTGAGGAAAAGGAAAATAACAAACCAAACAACAAACTAGTTGATACTCCAAAAACAGACAATGTAGCTGAGGAGGGAAAGAAAGATAAGGCTTGAAGGGGCAATACCAATTCTGCCATTGAGAGATCACACCAGTCTCCAAGAAGATCAGGGCATCATCCATATTAAAACACATAAATCATTTTCAGCTGGGGACCTGGAGAGCCTGAAAAAAAGGATGCCATCCTGGTTTTCTGAGCCTGTATATTGTATAAAGGAGTTCAAATGAGCATTTCATTTGTATGATCCCACTTTTTAATTTTTTTTTTTAATTTTAAACCCTTAACTTCTGTGTATTGACTTATAGGTGGAAGAGTGGTAAGGGTAGGCAATGGGGGTCAAGTGACTTGCCCAGGGTCACACAGCTGGGAAGTGTCTAAGGCCGGATTTGAACCCAGGACCTCCCGTCTCTAGGCATGGCTCTCAATCCACTGAGCCACCCAGCTGCCCCTTGTATGATCCCACTTTTGAAGATACCGAAATTCTTCTTTCGGAATTATTTTCCCAGAGAGGAAAAAAAAACAATTTATAGAAGAAACAAGGAGCAATGCAAATTTGACATCATGGCTAGAGGAAGAGACAGTCTTAGAATTATTGCATAACCAGAATTTAATTTATCTGAGAAGGGCCAGGGAAGATCTAGTTGAAGCAATGAAAATTTTTTCAAAAAGGGCTGATTCATGGGGACAATTTGAAAAATAAAACAAGAGAATGGGGAACATCCATCAAAGTTTCTCGATAGAGTCATTGAAGTAGCAGAGGATGTGCTTGGGTTTGTGGACCTAAATGACCAAAATCTCCAGTACATCAGGAGACAATTTGTGAAAGGGAGTAGCATACCGATTTGAACCTACTTCAGACTCCATTGCCCAGACTGGGAATCGCTGGGTCTTGAAGATTTAAGATGAATAGCTACATACATTTTTACAGGACATAAGGAAAATCTAAATGAAAAAGATGAATTAACAAAGGAGCTTAAAACACAACTCAAACTGGAAAGACCTCCAGGAATTGATGCAGAGGAAAAGGAGTTGAACCAGGAGAACATTATACACAGATACTGTTACGCTGTGGTACAATTGAATGTAATGGACATCTGTACTAGCAGCAATGCTAGTACACCCAGGACAACTCTGAGGGACTTATGAGAAAGAACACTATCCACATTCAGAGGAAGAATTATGGGAGTAGAAACACAGAAGAAAAACAACTGCTTGATCACATGGGTTGATGGGGATGTGATTGGGGATATTGACTAAACGATCACCCTAGTACAAATATCAATAATAATGGAAATAGGTCTTGATCAATGACACATGTAAAACCCAGTGGAATTGTGCTTCGTCTACGGGAGGGGTGGGGGAAGGGGAAGGAAAACATGAATCTTGTAACCATGTGAAAATATTTTAAATTAAATACAATTTTCCAAATTAAAAAAGAAATTAACTATAAAATAGAGATGATAATAGTCCTACCTATCTCATAGAGTTGTGAGAAAAGTGCTTTGTAAACTAAATGTATTATATAAATATGGGCTTCTATTATGTTATCCAGGTGATATGTGAGGAGGTCTGAACTAAGTTCATTAGCCATTGGGGGGGGGGGGTGGGAAATGTGTACAAGAGATATTATGGAGACAGAATCAAGAAGAATTGGTAATTGGGTTGAATTTTGGCGATAAGCAAGAAGGAAGAGTAAAAGATATAGCCTAGCCTGATAATATAATTTAGTTCCCTTGCCCTTGCCCTCCCCTGCCCTCTCCCTCCCCCTTTTCCCCAAGAGTGGTAAGGACTACACAATCATGGTTAAATGACTACTGCAGGATCACACCGCTAGAAAATGACCTACGCCAAATTTGAACCCAATTCTCCAGGCTTGATTCTCTGTGCACTGAGCCACCTAAATGCCTTGATAACTTAGCTTCTAGATACTTAAATGGTTTCTAACCTTAATGACTGGACAAGTGAGGTGAAATCAAAAGAAATAGTAAAGTTGGGATGTTTATGAAGGAAGATGATTATATTTTGGACTTATTGAGTTTGAGATGCTGAGAAACAAATCTGAAAGAAGTACAAATAGTAGAGTGAGAAGAAGCATGAGAGTTTAGTTCTTTCCCACCAAACCTCCTCAACAAATTATCTAGAGAATGCAAGAGACTGAATTCTGATCAAGAAAACCAAAAAGAAATTACAGTGAATCCACATATACTGGGGATGGGGCTTAGTAGGAACTTACAACAGCTATGTAAGGGGAACTTACAACAGCTATGTAAGGGAGCATTCTAGCACCAAGGGACTGACTGAAAGAAAGCTAAGAAAGGGCATCAGAAAGAGATCCCAGCATTTTTTTTAACAAGCACTGAGTATGTGAATGGGTGCTATGTGGCAGCCCATTTTATCACCCAGGTGAGTTGTCTACCACCAAGTGCCAGGTTACAGATCTAGGGCAGAGAGAAGGTGTTGTGAATACTGGCTTTAGCTGTATCCTAAGTAAGGAACAAATTCCAGAATCACATGATAGTTGTGTGGCTTTAATCCTAGAATCGGAGCACAGTATCCAAATGAAAGAAGAACAACTACCCCAGTTCAGTCACTCTGAACCTGGAGAATTTCCCAATGGCCCAGTAGCGACCAAGTCAAGAAGCAACAAACCAAAAACATGACTTAGGAAGGCAATGAAAAGACCTTCCCCTAGATCAAAACACTTTGGGAGGACTGAAAGCTATGAAAATAGCAGCAGGACATAAAAAGGGCAGAAGCTTAGGCCAAATATCCCAACACAAAAGTGTGCAGAGCCCAGCACTAACACAAAATTCAAAGTCAAGCAGTAAGGCTGGAAGAATGAATAAACAAAAAAAGAACTCTACCATAAAGAACTATCATAGCAGCAGGGAAGCTCAAGATACAAACACAGAAAAAGAGAAGGATTCAAAAATGAAAGATAGATAAATGCAGCTTAAAAAGAAGCCCACCAATAATTCCTGAGTTAAAGTATAGTCAAAGAAAGCTAGAAACCAAATGAAAGTAATAGAGGAAAGAGTTGGAAAAGAAGCAAGAACAGACAAAGAATAATATGAAAAAAGAATTACTAGCTTGGGAAAAAACCTTACTAAAGAAAATAACTTCTTAAAAATTAGAATTGGCTAAATGGAAGCTAATGACATCATGCATTATCAGGAAATAAATAAAACAAAGCCAGGAGATTAGAAAAAAAAGAAAACGTGAAATATAGGAAAAACTGACTTGGAGATAATTTAAGAATCATTGAACTACCTGAAAGCCATGAACCAAAAAAGAGCAAGCCTAGACATCATATTTCAAGAAATCTTAAGACTAAATTACCCAGATATCTTAGAACCAGAGAGTAAAGTAATCTTAGAATCAGAGAGTAAAGTAGAAATTAAAACAGTCCACTAGTTACCTCCTGAAAGAAACTTCAAAATGAAAACTCCCAGAGCTATAAAAGCCACAATTCAGAGCTCCCAAGTCAAGGAGAAAACCACTACAACAGCCAGGAAGAAAGAATTCCACTATTGAGGAGACACAGTCAGGATCAATACAAGATTTAGCAGCCTGCACTTCAAAGAAGAGAGCTTGCAATAGGCTATTCCAGAAGACAGAATCTAAGCTTCTAGCTAAGAGGTTGAAATGCTGATCAGACATTGAGCTATTTATCATATATATCAGGCAGTTGAAAATACAGTATTGGAGCTCAGGGGAAATAAGGCTAAACACAAATGCACATATATTTTGTTGGAGTATGTGGAAGACTAGGGAATCTACATAGACCTTCAAAAGCTAAGGTTAAAATTTTAGAATCTTAGGAAATAGATAAGATTTCTAAGAGAAACAGTATCAGAAAAAAATAGGACATAGGATAAAATCTTGGGAGACACCCTCATTCAGGGAACAGGAGAACCAATTAAGAAGCAGAGATCAGGGAGGGATTAAACAGGGAAAAAGTAAACTAGGCCACAGGGGAAAAAAAAAAAAAAAAAAAAGCAAGATTACAGAAGTCAAAAGAAGAGAGAGTATCCTGGAAGAGTGAAATAGTTAATATTGTCAATTGCTGCAGAAAGGGGAATGAAGAGTGAGGAAATGCCTTTGGATCTGACAATTTAAAGAAGTTATTGCTTTTTCTTCCAAAGAAAAAAGAATGGTATACTGAGGTAGAGGCTGTACTTAGAGGCTATGGAGATGCCACCATTTTAGAGGTGGGCAGCCAAGGATATGGGGGTGCTCTATATATCGCAGACTATCTATGGTTATTGTAAGTAGGGCCGAAATCACCAGATGTAAGCAGGCAGTCCACTCTAACCTTGGCTCCTGTGGCCTTTTCACATTTCCCAATCCTCTGGTGACTTGGATGTATAACAATGAGAGTTCAGGCCTCGGGGGCCTTAGGTATCATTGCTGTTTCAATGGGTAGGGAGTTTGGGGCTCTGTTCCTTTAGGATTAAGCATTTTAATTAAAAATTAGTATATTGTTAATAAAAAGTTAGGTCATTGGTAACCCAGGAGAGAGCAATGTCAGTAAATTGGTGGGATTTGAAACTATATTGCAGGAGGTTTAGGAGTGATAAGGTCATGAAGAAATAAAGGCAGTGAATATAAACTGCTCCTTTAGAAGTTTAGCAATGAAGAGGAGACATGATATCTTGTATTATATTGGATAAGGTATTGAACTTGGCATGTAGAGATCTATCAGATCCTCATTTCAGATACTTAAAAGCTTTGTGATCATGAGTAATCTCTCATTGTTCTCATCTATAAAATGATGTACTACCAGCCTTCAGGATTGTTAAGAGAAAAATGCTTTGCAAACAATAAAGTATTATATAAATATGAGTTGTTTTAGCTTGAGAAGAAGGTAGAGTGAAAAGAGGGTTTTTTGTTATTTCAGGTTTAGGCTTTTTAATAATAAATGAATAAAACCTTGGGAGACACCCTCACTTAGAGAATTAGAGGACCAATTAAACAGCAGAAGATACCAGGGTGAGATTAAACAGGGAGGAAGTAAGCCAGAGAAGAACAAGATTACAGAAGCCAGAAGAAGAAAGAGTATCAGAAGGAGTAGAATAATCAATACTAGGGAATTAGGTGGTATAGTAGATAGTGTACTTTACTTGGAGACAGGAAATTGTCATTTAGTCATTTCAGTGGTCCAACTCTTCATAACCCCATTTGGTTTTTTCTTGGTGAAGACATTGCAAATGGTTTGTCATTTCCTTCTTCAGCACATTTTACAGATAAGGGACTGAAGCAGACAGGGTCAAATGACTTGCCCAGGATCACAGTTATTAATTGTCTGAGACTGGATTTGAACTTGAGAAGATGAATCTTCTGACCGAGGCCCAGTATTCTACCTACTGAGCCATTTAGCTCCCCCAGAGTCAGGAAGACCTGAATTCAAATTCTGCCTCGCATACTAACAGTATAATACTGAGTATCTCATTTAGCCCCCAAATTCAGTTTGCTTTTCTGTAAAATTAAGACAATCATATCACCTACCTTGCAGATAGATTATTGTGAGGATCAAATGAGACAACATATATAAAATGCTTTGTGAATCTTAGAGCCCTAAACAAATGCTAGCTATTTACTTTTACTATTGATTAGGTATACAAAAAAGCATTTTTATTTTATTTTTATATTAATTTTTTTATTGTCATGCAAAACACACTTCCATATTGGTCATGGTTATAAAAGCAAACTCACACATAACCAAAACCTCCAGATAAAACCATAAAATACATTGATGCGAAAGGTGACTCCAACAGTTCTTTCTCTGGAGGTGGATAGCATTCCCCATCTTAAGTCTTTCAGAATTGTCCCAGATCATTGCATTGCTGAGAGTAGTCAAGTTCTCACAGATAATCATCATATAATATTGGTGTTATTCTGTACAATGTTTTCCTAGTTCTGCTTATTCCAGCTTTTTCTGAAATCTTCTTGCTTATCATTTCTAATAGCACAATAGTATTTCATTACCAATGTGTACCACAATTTGTTCAGCCATTCCCCAATTGATGTACAACCCCACAATTTCCAATTCTTTGCCACTACAAAAAGAGCTGCTATAAACATTTTTATACAAATAGATCCTTTCCCCTTTAAAAAAGCATTTATTAAGTATTTACCATGTACAAAATGTTGTGCTAAATGCTGGGAATACAGATGTAAAATCAGGGAGCTCATATGGGGGAGACACTATATATCTAAATATAGGAGGTTTTAACTACAAGAATGACCCAGTGGTGCTTAGGGTTTAGTAACAAAGTAGATAATGATGCATCTTCTTTAGTGATATTTCCATTGATTAAAAATAATATTCATTAGGGACATTGAATCATTTGATAGTGCTAAGGACTTTAGTATAAGAACTTTTTTTTCTGGGTCTTTAGTAGTTGTGGTTGCTGAGGAAACAGGGACTGTAGCACTTGAAGAGGCAGTAGCCAGCTCTCAATTTCTTAAGGTTGCTTCACTGAATAGTGCCTGGAAGGATGGCCTGGAAGTAGGGTTAGGATTTTTGTCACCTTTCCATAAGTATACTCCTTGCCTATTGCCAGAAGTTAGGGAAAAGATTAAAATGTGAGAGAAGAAATGCTTTATAAAACAAGGTCCTAGAAGCAGAAGCAGGTGTGATGAGATCAAGGGTACAAAAGCAAACAAATTAACCTCAACAAGGGGAGAAGTCACCTCATTCTCTCGGAATAGAGAGGAGAGGCTGGGTGATGACTTAAAGAGCATTTAAGTTGAATAAACTCAGAGTGTATAGCATCATTTTCAGGAAAGTGAAAAATTTCAAGGTTATCTGTTAAAAGAGAAAAGAGTGAGGTCTTTTGGGAAAATTTTGGAGTAGGCACTGAGAAGAATGTGATTAAAAGGTCAATCAGAGATGAATGAAAGGTTCACTCTGTAGAAATGAGGGCTAAGTTAGTTAGTGAGCATGAATTTATACTAGTCCTTACAGTAGACATTAGAGTATAATACAAACTCCTCAAGGACCAGGATTGTTTGGATTGGGGCTTTGTATCCCCAGTTCTGAGCAAGTGCTCAGGCACATAGTAGATGATTAATAAATACTTGCCAAATTGAAATAAAGAGGATCCTAGCCTCTTCTCTTGACTCTGTGAGTCAGGGAGAATGAGAGAAGGAGCAGCCAGGAATGACGAAGACACTGAAATTTAAAAAAAAGGTATTCCACTCTCCTCAAGTTTAATTATGAGTCTAGTCCAATTTTTGTCTTGTGAGAATTCTTCTTTCAATTGTTGGAATTGGGAGAAAACCTTATTTGTATTGTTTGAATCTAGTGGCTAGAAAGCTGGACCACTTCTGTTATTTAGAGGCCCTTAACTAAGGACTTGGGTTATGCTGATCAGAACCCAGTCTGATCTAAAGATTGATGCAAAGAGTTTTCTCATAACTATGTATCTTAAGCAACTGTCTTATTTGAAAAATGGCCCTGTAGTTGTTAGTTATTGTTTCTGTGTTCTTTTCATTGTTCAAGACACTAGATTCAAACAATACAAATAAGGTTTTCTCCCAATTCCAACAATTGAAAGAAGAATTCTCACAAGACAGAAATTGGACTAGACTCATAATTAAATAGATAGGGAACTAAGCTAGCTCCAGAATTGAGGCATAAGATGGAGTCAGTATGGTTCACTCAATTCCTACAGTAAAACACTTGCTCTTTTACTCTCCCCTCAGTTCCCTCAAGTACAAGAGGTACAAAATTTTATCCAAACAATAAACACCATGAAAATTACAATGGACTAAATAGAAGCCAATGACTTCATGAGACAAAAAGAAATATTAAAAATAAGTTTAAAAAACTGAAAAATAGAAGAAAATGTTAGATAACTAAATAAAAAATACTGATTGAGGAGTGAAAAAAAATTTTTAGCTTTTCATTTTCATTTTTTTAAACCCTTAACTTCCATGTATTAGCTTCTTGGTGGAAGAGTGGTAAGGGTGGGCAATGGGGGTCAAATGCTTTGCCCAGGGTCACACATCTGGGAAATGTCTGAGGCCAGATTTGAACCTAGGACCTCCCGTCTCTAGGCCTGACTCTCAATCCACTGAGCTACCTAGCTGCCCTCATTTTTATTTTTATTTTGAATATTTTCCCATATTTACATTTTTCAAGTTCTTTCCCTGTCCCCAAACCCCCTATCCCCTCTTAGCTGACGCACAATTCCACTGGATTTTACGTGTATCATTGATTAAGCCCTAATTCCATATTATTGATAGTTGGGCTAGAGTTATCGTTTAGTGTCTACATCCCCAATAATATCCCCATCAGCCCATGTGTTCAAGCAGCTGTTTTTCCTCTGTGTTTCTCCTCCCACAGTTCTTCCTCTGAATGTGGCTAGTTTTCTTTCTCATAAGTCCCTCAGCCTTGCTCTGGATTCTCACATTGCTTCTAGTAGAGAAGTCCATTATGTTTGATTGTACCACAGTATATAAGCCTCTGTGTATAATGTTCTTCTGGTTCCTACTCCTTTCACTTTGCATCAATTCCTGGAGGTTGTTCCAGGTCACATGGAATTCCTCCAGTTTATTATTCCTTTGAGCACAATAGTATTCCATCACCAACAGATACCACAATTTGTTCAGCCATTCCCCAATCGAAGGACTTTCTCTCATTTTCCATTTTTTTTGTAACCACAAAGAGCATGGCCATAAATATTTTTGTACATCTTTTTTTTTTTTTTAACCCTTATACTTAGGTGTATTGTCTCATAGGTAGAAGAGTGGTAAGGGTGGGCAATGGGGGTCAAGTGACTTGCCCAGGGTCACATAGCTGGGAAGTGGCTGAGGCCGGGTTTGAACCTAGGACCTCCTGTCTCTAGGCCTGGCTCTCACTCCACTGAGCTACCCAGCTGCCCCCTGTACATCTTTTTATTTATTATCTCTTTGGGGTATAAACCAAGCAGTGTTATGGCTGGATCAAAAGACAGATAGTCTTTTAACGCCCTTTGGGCATAGTTCCAAATTGCCATCCAGAATGGTTGGATCAATTCACAACTCCACCAGCAATGCATTAATGTCCCAGTTTCACCAGGAGTGAAAATTTTAAAGATTCAGTGGACCAGAAAGTGGAGCCAAACTGTTGGAACAGTAGGAAAAAGGATAGCCCAGTCCCCCCAACACATCTCCATAAAGATCCTGAAAACTCACTAGACCAAATCCTGATGAGGAAATTCAAGAAAAATCACAACTTGACTTTTCAAGCCCTGAGAAGACACCATGGACTGAGTATGGCTATTCCTGATCAGGGACTGAAAGAGGAAGAAACTATGCACCAGGGAAAGATGAGATTTCAGAACCATACTGAGGCTTTGCAACCTCATGCAAGGTGCAGGAACAGGTGCCAATTGGTAGTACTGTTGCATATTATCAGGATGAACTAAAGAGGGGTCCATGGGGTGACATTCTAGAGTGGAGAGCAGTTGTAGATCCTAAGCTGTTTATTAAATGAAGAATAAGTTCATAAGCAAATAGCAGCTCTGTAGCTCTAATCCTAGGAGCATAGGGAAGTCTCATTTCTAGCCTCCAACCTAGTTTGGAGTCTGTAGTGGAATAACCAGCAGATTTTCTGGTACTAGATCAAAGGGGAATCTGGAGTTCTGTGGCTCCAAACTTTATAGAGCTTCCCAGCTGACTTAGTGTCCAAGTCTATCAGCAGTCTGTTAGAAATTCCTACAAATAATAATTCCATAGGAGTGTTGCTCAGTCCCAAAACTAGGTCAAGAACATGCTGAGCCCAGACCAAGAAGGTAGTGATTATACTACCCATGACCAAATCACTTTGGAAGCACTGAATACTTGCAGGTTCTCAACCTGAGTCCTAGAATTCCTGAGTCCTAGAATAAATTTTAAAAAAATTCAGTACCCCAAGAGATCAGCAGAAGCACTTGAGAGAATAAAAGTGCAGCCCAGACATTCCCTCTAGATCTCTGTGGAGCCAAGCCCTAACATAAAGACCAAGATCAAGAAGTAGGCTGAAAGAATAGAATGAGCAAACAAACAAAAAAAAACCACCTTAAGGTACTATTTTAGTGACCCAAGATGGAATGTCCAAGATGCAAATCTAGAAGAAAAGAATGACTCCAAAACCTCTACAGACAAAACCTCAAAGCAAAACATACCTTGAATACAAGGCCAACCAGAATTCCTGAAAGAGATGAAGGAATAATTTTTTTAAAAGCGTAGCTAAAAAGCATTTTTTAAATAAAAATTTGTAGAGGGGAAAATGGAAAAGAAATAAGAGTTATGAAAGAAAAAAATGGAAAACAATTTCTGGCATTTATTTAACACTTTAATATTTGCAGAGTGCTTCACAAATATTATCATATTTGAGCCTTACAAGAACCTCTACTATTAAGCCCATTTACAGATGGAGAAACTGAGGGAGATAGTTAAGTACCATGTCCAGAGTCACTCAATTAGTATTTGAGGCTGGATTTGAACTCAAGTCTTCCTGACTCTACGTCTAGTACTCTATCCATTGTATCATTTAGCTACTTCTACAGAGAAAGAACATTAACAGCTTGGAACAAAACTTTCTGAAAATTAGAATTTCCCAAATAAAAGCTAATGATTCAGTGAGACAAAAAAAATGGGAAAAACAAAATCAAAAGACTGAAAAAATAAATAAAAAAAAATTTCTCACAGCTAAATTAATTGACCAAGAAAACAGATTTTAAAGCTCTGGGTTATGCTGTTTTGCTATTGATAGTCTAAGGATATGAGCAGGAAGTTTTCAGAAGAAGAAATAAAAACTATCAATAGTCAGATGAAAAAATGCTCCAAATCACTATTGATTAGAGAAATGCAAATTAAAACACCTCTGAGGTATCACCTCACATCTATCAGATTGGCTAACATGGCAGAAAAGGAAAATGATAAATGTTTGAAGGGATGTGGAAAAATTGGGACACTAACCTACTATTGGTAGAAGTCCAACCTTTCTGGAAAACAACTTGGAACTATCCCCAAAAGGCTATAAAACTGTGCATATGCTTTAACTGGCAGTACTGCTGTGGTATTTTCTGTTTAGCCAGATAAGAGGAAACCATAAGTCACTTAGAGTAAGGAAGGAAGGAGATTTATTATTCGTGGTCCCAGACAGGATAGTTCCTCAGGTCTGGGCCCCAAGGCGAGGAGCTTCGGCGAATTTATGCACACACATAATCAGGGGTTCCTATGGAACATGATAAATACACAATCAGGGGTTTCAAATGATACATGAAACATACACAATTAGGTGTTTCTATGGGTTTCCATGGGTTACAAACACAAACATGATGGCTTACATGATTGGGCAAGAAATGGGCATCAGAAGTTGTGGTTCAGTTAGGTAGGAAGTGTTTACACCAGTATCTATAGGGACCTCTGTGGGGCAGAACTGAGGAGCCTTTTCCCATTACAATACCACTACTTGATTCATATCCTAAAAAGGTCAAAAGTAAATGACCTATATATACAAAAAGAGTTGTAGCTGCTTTTTTTTTTCCATGGCAAAGAATTAGAAATTATGGGGATGTCCATCAATTGGGGAATGGCTGAAAACGTTATGGTATTATTATTGTGACAGAATGCTATTATGCTATAAGAAACAACAAGCAGCATGATTTCAGAAAAACTTGGGAAGACATATGAACTAATGCGATATAAAATGAGTAAACCCAAGAGAACATTGTACACAGTAACAGTAACATTATATGATAATCAATTGTGAAAGGTTTAGCTATTCTCAGAAATACCATGGCAGGACCAGATGAGTTTACCAAATATCCAAATATCTAAGACAGGACCAGGTGGATTTAAAAGCAAATTCTAGCAAATATTTAAAGAAAAAATAATCCCAATACTACATAGATTATTATTAAAAAATAGGGAGAAAAAAGGTGATCCTACCAAATTCCTTTTGTAATACAAATATAATCTTGAGAGCTAAAGTAGAGAGCATCAAAATAGATAGAAAACAACAGGTCATTATCTTTAATGAATATTTGTGGAAAATTTTTAAGTAAAATATTGGCAAGTAGACTATAGCAACAACATACATATATAATACACACTATAACTGGACTGGATTTATACCAGGAATGCAAAGCTGATTTGATTTTAGGAAAACCAACTATTAATAGCAAGAACAACAGAAGTCGTATGACAATATCAGTAGATGCAAAAAAAAAAAAATCTTTTGAAAGATCCTTTCTATAAAAACACTAGAAAGCATAGGAATAAGTAGATCTTTCCTCAATATGATGAGTAATATCTTTCTAAAACCAAGAGCCAAAATTATCTATAATGATCAAAAAAAAAATCAAGGCCTTTCCATTAAATGACAAGGGGTAAAGCAAGGATATCCATTATTGCCATTACCATTCATTGTATCATTAGAAATGTTAGGGGGCAGCTGGGTGGATTGAGAGCCAGGCCTAGAGACGGGGGGACCTAGTTTCAAATCTGGCCTCAGACACTTCCTAGCTGTGTGACCCTGGACAAGTCACTTAAACCCCATTGCTTAGCCCTTATCACTTTTCTGCCTTGGAGCAACACAGTATTGACTCCAAGATGGAAGGTAAGGGTTTTTAAAAAAAAATTTAAATAAAATAAAAAGAAATGTTAGCAATAGCCATAAAACAAGAAAAAGAAATTAAAGGAGTAGAGAAAGAGAAAACCATATCACCATTTTTTGCAGACAATATGATAGTTTACTTATAAAACCTTAGCAAGTCATCTAAAAAATCAATTGAAACAAAAACTTCAACAAAGTTGTGAGTTATAAAATATAGCCACATAAATCATCATTTCTATATATTACAATTAAATATGGCATGAAGAGGCAAAAAGAGGAATTCTGTTTAAAATTACTATTGAAAATATAAAATAGGAACTTACTTGCCAAGATGCACACAAGAACTATATGCCTACAATTATAAAATGCTATTATATAAATAAAATTAATTATGATATTTTATACAGCATATATATTTAATTAATAATAAAATAAAATTATGAAAAGATCTAAATAATTGGAGAAACATTAATTGGTCATGGGTAGGCCACACCAATGTGGTAAAAAATGACACTACCTAAATTAATTGACTCAGTGCCTTACCAATCAAACTACCAAAGAATTAATTATTTTAGAAAGCTGGAGAAATATAGAAATTTAGATATATAAAAATATAGAAAATATAGAAATATAGAAAAATTCATCCAGAGAAACAAAAGGTCAAGAATATTAAGGAAATCAATGAAAGAAATTGGGAAGAAAGGTCCTAACAATATCAGATCTCAAACTATACTACAAAGCAATAGTTATCAAATCAATGGGGTACTGAGTAAAAAATTGAAGAGTCTTTGTGTGAAACCCATCAGGTACACAATATGCAGAGCAAATGAGCACATTAGCCAAGTATTTGTTTGATAAACCCAAATATCTTAACAATTAGGGACAAGAATTCACTGTCTGACAAAAAAGAAAAAAGAAATGTTTGGAAAATTGGAAAGCAATCTGGCAGAAATTAAGTATAGACCAACATTTCATCATATTTCAAGATGAGCTCCAAATGGGTATATGAATTAGGCATAAAGGATGACATAATAAATAAAATATATTTTAATAAAAAATTTTAGAAATGTAAATATTTAGCTTAAATATTTAAATATTTAAAATTTTTAATAAGATAAATAAAAATGAATTAAAAGGGTGACAAGGAAAGGATATTCCTGTCAAATCTGTGGACTGGGAAAGAGTTCATAAGCAAGCAAGAATGAAAGGATTGTAGAAGGTAAAATAGTTTTACTTAAACAAAATTTAAAAGTTCTTATATAAACTAAACTAATAATCTAAAAATAGAAGAGAAACAGATAAATGGAGAGGAAAATCTTTATCATCATTGTTATTAAGTTCCTCTGGTCTCATTTCTTATAAAGGTCTCATTCCTAAGATATATGGGAAACTGATTGAAATTTATAAGACAACAAAGAAAAGAATAAAAGCCAGTCCCCAATTAATAAAATAGTAAAAGGTTATGAATCAGCAGTTTTCAAAGGAAGAAATCCAAGCCATCAATAGCCAAAAGGGGGAGGTGTGGAACTAATTCACTAATAATTTGAAAAAGGCAAATTAGATCAATGCTGAGGTTCCAGCTAATACCTATCATATTGGGAAAGTTGACAAAAAAAGAAAAAAAACAAATGCTTATGGGACTGTGGGAGGAAAAGGTATGTTAAAGCACTCTTGGTGGAGCTGTGAATTGGTCTAGCCATTCTGGAAAGTAATTTAAAACTATTCTCAGAAAGCTATTTCACTGTTCATACTCCTGACCTAGCAGTACTGCTACTTTTGATCAATATATCAATGATATCAAAGAAAGAGGGAAAGTACTCGTATAAGAAGAGGAGAAGGAGAAGGAAGGAGAAGGAGAAGGAAGAGGAGGAGGAGAAGGAAGAGGAAGAGGAGGAGGAGAAGGAGGAGGAGGAGAGTGAGAAAGAGAAGAAGAACCTTCAAAAAATTACATTTTATTTTTTAAGTAAACAAAAATTAGCCTTCCTCTTCTACCCCCACCCTCTCATCCCACTTGAGAACTAAAGAAGAACAAAACCCTTGTTACATTTATAATCAATCAAAACGAATTTTCACATTTGGCCATGTCCAAAAAAATTTTGTTGTTGTCTCGTTTTGCTCCATCTACCTATCTACCAGGGATGAATAGCATATTTTATCATTATCCCCCTGGACTGTATTCATGGTTGGTCATTACATTGATAAGAATATCTAGTTTTTTCAAAATTGTTTGCCTATATCATGTTTTTGTCATTGTATAAATTGTTCTCCTGGTTCTGTTCACTTCAGCGTCAGTTTTATGCAAGTCTTTCCAGATTCCTCTGAAACGTATCTCCTTCATAATTTCTTCCAGTCCAATAATATTCCATTATATTTATATACCATAACTTCTATTCCCCAATTTATGAGAATTCTCTCAGATTGCTATTCTTTGCCACCCCAGAAAGAGCAAGAAATATCCCTCCCTTAAACTATCCTTCCTTTATGTCTCCTCCTCCCCAATTTCTCCAGTCTCACCTCATTACTTTCCTTCAAGAACACTAAACTCTATCTAAACCAAATTTTTCTCCAACCTTGGAACAGACTTTTGCATACTTATACCTCTGTGTCTGTTCCACATTCCTGGAATGTTCTCTGTCCCATTTTTCCTGTTGAATTTTTCCTGCTCATCTTTGAAACCTTACTTAAATGCCACATCTCCATGAAGCTTTCCCTGGGCCCCCTGTTAGTGATAATGTTCCTTCTTAAATTTCACATGGCAACTTTGTTTTGCTCTTCCATAGTATACTTTTCATTTAATATCGTATATTCTTCTGTGGAGAAGTCATCCCCACAAATTAGTGATCATCTGCCATAAATGGACCAGGCAAGCCAGCCTAGCTGAGACATTCTGAGGGAGAAACAATATGGCAGCACATGCCAGGTAAATCAAACCACCACCAGCTTCTCAACCACTATCTCACCCTAGACTCCAATGGAGACAAGTCTGGGACCCTGAACCCTCCTGGGGAAGAGGATGCTTCTTAAACCTTTGGCCTTGTTTCCATTTTGGTCCTCAATAGCTATCATTGAGGGAAGCAATCATTGTGGAGAAAGGACCTATCTTCCTCTCTATCATCAACACCAAACATATGACAGAACACACAAGACCACTAGCCTTGCTTCCAGCCCAGTCCTATAGCCATCATCCCAGAAAGTAACTCCTAGGAAGATATGGCCTGGCAGCTGCCTGTACAGGTGCTGAAACCCCTGCCTCAACAACTGTAGCTACTGAAGGCTGGGAAAGTAAAGTTCTTGTTATTGTCAGTGTTTTAACATCAGAAAAAGTTATGATTCTGTCAAAAGAAATAACATTAAAGAAGTTGCATTATCATCTGCTTTGCCACAGCAAGCTTTACATCTAACTTTCAGCTAACCCATCTTGTGCATATTCTCTTCCTGTCTACCCACCCTGGGAGCTCATTGAGAGTAGGGCTGTCTGGTTTTTCTTTTGTACCAGCAGTTTGTTGTACAAGTGTTTAAAAATGCTTTTTTCATTCATCTACTTGTCTGTATATGCCTCCTATCTTCCTGGTAGACTGAATATAAATCCAGGCAGAAGTCATATTTTACCTAAATTTTATATCTCCCCAGGTTCTGCACATGAACAAAAATCAATAAAGGACTTATAATCTGCTTACATTCTAATATGGGGAAAATGATATATGTGTCCCCCTAGGAACCCTGTTGTCAAAGGTCATAGAGAAAAATCTATTTAGACAGAAGGTCTCTGGAAAGAACTCATCAATGGAGAAAGGGACCATCTTGGTGGAAGAATATTTCAGATGAACAAACCCCAGGCACTAGTGGAAATTCCAGGATGAGAAAGTAGCTGACTTAAGGTGGAAAAGTATGAAGAGTTAGAAGCACAGATGGAAGGGAAATGAAATAGTCAAACTTTACCAAGGGATCAAGATGGAGAAGAGAGGAAAATGTAGTCAATGCAGGGGGGATGCCTGAGAAGAAACTAAGGAATTGAAGAAGTGGAGGCCATAAGAAAGAATAGGATTAAAAATAATATGGAATAGGGAAAGATGCATCAATATAAGATTATGATCAGATTGAGGAATTTAGCTCTTGAACAGAAATAGAATACTTGTGGATGAAAAGATCAGGATCTGACCATCTCTCCATGTAGCTGAGGTGGAATGAAAGAGGAAGTCATGGGAATTTAATAAATGGAACTGGAAAATTAAGATATTTGAGAGATTTTCATTACACATACCGAAGTCCCTTCGCATACAGTCAGGAATTGACAGAACTGGGAAATTGTGGGGAGGGGGATAGAAAGTCTGAACTTCAAACATTGAACTCAATGAAGAAAGAAATTTGTCTAAGGCAACGGTCGGCAACCTTTTTGGATGTGAGAGCCATAAACACCTGTGGAAGGAGGAAGATGGAGGCAGAAGGCGCTGGAATATGGGGTGGAGGCTGAAGGGCCCCCTGGGGCACATCCTGGGGCTCTGCCCGGACTGGCAGAGGTGGAGCCAGATATGGCTCGAGAGCCAACATTGCGGACCCCTGGTCTGAGGGGTCAATAGATAATAGCCATCAGGATATGGACAAGTTGATAAATCGGGATAGTATGAATTTCAAAATAGAGATTGCTGATTGGTTGTGGTAGAAGAAGAATCTGAAAGTATAAATGGGGAATAAGGAATATCCTGTCTCTTTTACCACAACTGATGAGGAAAGAGTAGGAGAGAAAGTATAGCCATGAAGTTTAGGAAAGATTGGAGAAGGAAATAGTATTATCAAGAGGGAGCCAAATTTCAATGAGTGAGAGAAGATGGAGGGAATGAGAAAGGAAAAGTTTTAAGAAGATCAGTTCTCTATTATGGAAGATGGATTCCAGAGGGCACCATGGCAGGGGCAGGTAGATATGGGAAACAGGAGTAGAGGTTGGAGTGGGGGTGTGGAGGGCAGGAGAGAAAAGGTTGAAGTGGATGGGAATACAAAGGAATAGGAAGTTGGGGATGGGGAATAGGATTTGTACTTTGTTGTTAGTAGAGAGAAGCTGCTCAAAAAACCGAGATGGAGAGAGTATGTGTTCAATCATGTTTGGCTCTTCATGGCTCCATTTAGAGTTTTCTTGGCAGAGATACTGAAGGAGTTTATTGTTTTCTTCTCCAGCTCATTTTACAGATGAGGAAACTGAAGCAAATAAGGTTAAAATGACTTGCCCAGGGTCACTCAGCTAGTAAGTATCTGAGGCCAGGTTTGAACTCAGGAAGATGAGTTCTTCCTGGTTCCAAGCCTAGTGCTCTATCTCCACTGTGCTGCCTAGCTGCCCTAGAAGGAGTATAGGGAGATAGGATTAAGCAAAGTTTGTTGAGGAAAGCACATAACTTATATAAACTTATGGCAGGTGGAGATACTGTGGCCTGTGAGGTCCTGAGAAACCACACAGTAGGCAAGAACGTGGCCCCAGCGGGTTTTTGAAACCTGGTTAGGAGGCATGAGGTTGCTCAGAAACTGGGAGGGACAGGGTTTTGTCCCAGGGCTAATCACTTATATCACATAGCCATGTGAAGTTTTCTGTGGTATATAGGGTGAAATGCTGGTATGAATCTGCTAACCTTTTACTGGTTTTCCCATTAGTTCTTATTCTTTCCCCTGGTAGTTTATGTTTTGGGAGTTAGCAAATAAAAGATTACTGTTTAGTAGTTTCTTGTTTTTTTCTAATTTCTTCCACTGATTGACTTTTTTTTAAACCAATGCCAAATCATTTTGATACTTCTTTTTAATATAGTTAGAAGTTTGTACTGGCATATTCCCCTTGCCTTCCTACCCTTTTTCATTATTTCTCTTTAAATCATCATAAATGTGTTAGTTCTATAAAATAACTTCTTAGTCTGATTAGTATAACACTAAATCTGTAAATTAATGTAGGTTTTTGTCATTTTGGCTCATCTCAACCTTGAACAATGAATATCCCCTAGTTATTTGTCTTCTTTAATTTTGTAAAGTGTTTTCTAATTGTAGTTATTTTTTATTTATTTTTATTTTATTTTTAAACCCTTACCTTCCATCTTAGAATCAATACTGGGTATTGGTTCTAAGGCAGAAGAGTGGTAAGGGTAGGCAGTGGAGGTTAAGTGACTTGCCTAGGGTCACACAGCTAGGAAGTGTCTGAGGCCAGATTTGAACCCAGGACCTCCCGTCTCCAGGCCTGACCCTCAATCTACTGAGCCACCCAGCTGCCCCCTCTAATTGTAGTTATATAAATCTTGAGTGTGACTTGGGAGGTTGACTTATAGACATTTTGTGCCTTTTGCAGGCATTTTGAATGGGATTTCTTTTGCTATCATTTCCTCCTGGTTTTTGTTATTACTGTGATTTTCATTTATTTTGTATCATACTTCACAGAAGCTATCAATCAACTTTTAGTTTCTTCATTGATTCTCTGAGATTTTCTAAGTAAACTAGCATGCCATCTGAAAATAAAGATAATTCTATCTTTTCTTAGCCATTGTTTGTAACTTTAATTTCTTTCTCTTGTCTTATTGCTATCGCTTGCATTTTTAGAGTTATGTCAAAGAATAGTAGGGAGAGGGAGCAGGCAATGAAGTCATAACCCCCGTGCTATAGATGCCATTCTGACATTCAGGTATAGTAGAAGTCCTTTTGGCTCATTTCTGCTTAGCCCCTGATCAATCCTTCATATTTGCCTCTGCCACCATCACTATGAGCCAATATTCATATGAACAAGTTAGGCTGAAAGCTGAAGCTCTTCTGGAAGCTCTGTCACCTGCAGTAGCAGTTATTTTCCATGGAGTTTGTATAAACCACTCACATGACTAGCGACATTTCCATTTAAGCAGAGCTTTTCTAGCCAGACATTTCAGTGACTTTTGCTACCTATTCAGACAGATATGCTGTCCAGAGGTAAAATAGGATGACTTCTTAATGTATAATTACTCTCTGTAAGAATAGGATAACAACATTTTAGTGATGTTTCTGAGCATTTCTAGAGTGTTTCCTTCCTCTACTTCAAGCTTGATTTCACATGAACAGGTTGAGTCTAACTGTGGTGATTCTTTCAACATTTGGCTTTTTCAGTAGATTATAGCTTGTGGCTTCAGAATGCACACCTAGAATTGCCAGTTAATAGAGTTTTATGAAAGCTCTTGTGTCTTAGAGATGTGACACATTTCTCATCTTGATCCCTTTGCCAAGACTAAGATGAGGTTCTTCTCTACTCTGAGGGTATTAGCTTCTCCCAGACCTGACTCAAATGAAGCTCATTAAGGTTACTTATATCTGGTGTTAAAAACACAGCTGCAAAATTAAGTTTTGACAGCTGTCAGCATTTACCTGGTTCTTTCCCAGAGAGGCACAGTCTTCTGTACCTCCTGCTTTGGCACAGCCCATACTGACCGTCAGAGTTCACACTATTGTATGTAGTGTGGAACCCTGATGTCAATCAGCATAGCCCCCTTCGTGCCTGGGACAAGCCTAGGTCAATAATAATGGGGAAAGCTAGAGAAACTGGAAGTGCAGGGGACCGTAAAATCTCTTCATTGCACAACTTAAAGCCTAGAAAATGAGAAATGATATAAGATTTTCAACCCCCAAGGATGTAGAGAAAACATATTAACTCTCAGGCCTGTTCTCAAAATGAAAAATTTCCTAGGTGATCTTGACAAGAGCCTAAAAGTCTTCTGGCTCTGTACCACATTGCCACATTTTGTAACCCTGGTTTCTAAACAGTGATGTTTATGACGTTCTCTTCTTAGAGATGACCTACTCTTTCCAAGTAATGGAATTGAGGTCGCTAATCTTCCCCATGTGCAAATACATGACATGAAGGGACTTCTCAGGTGTTAGAAAGCTATTTTTGTTAGAAAGCCTGATCTGGCTCCATCTCTTCACATCAGTGCCCTTTGCCATCCATTTGTGGGACAGCTTCTAGGTGAAGCCTGGGATATGGATTTTGGAGTTTTTTTTCTCATTTGAATCTGTAATAGGATCATGTCTGGCCACAGGAAAGCAGAACACAATTGATCTTGTCCTAGTCCCATCTTGTGAGTTCTTTCTTTCCTGCTATTTGTGGCCTGCTTCTGCATGTTTGATTAGTTTGTTTTTTTGCCTGTCAGAGTATCCTGAGGTCTGGCTAGTTAGTGCTGACACAGCTCCTCCAGTAGCTCTGTTCCAAATTCATCCCACAATGAGCTGTGCCCACTGCAGGGATGTTTTATCCTGTCACTACTACAGGCATGCTTGTTCCCCATGAATTAGTCATGCACAATTTGGGCCAGGGATGGATAAGCACAGAGAAAGCCTTTGGAACCCTCTCTAGGGACAGTTACCTAGTCACATATCTGGCATCCTCTGTGATAGACAGACAGACAGATGGAGAAGACATTTATTAATTGCTCACTATGTGCCAGATGTGGTACTAGTTGTGGTAGGTCCAGTTTAGGGGCCAGTAGAGTGCAAACTTTTCTGTTGTTAATGACTACTCATTATTTCCTGAGTGGCTTGAGGCTACAAGAGACATTTCATTAGGAGGCTTTAGATTGTGGCACAATGCACAGGGGTAACAGGAATAGTATTTATTGGTCTTTCAAACCTCATCAAGATAGAAAGTAGGAAGGGCTTGGGACTCTAACACATTGCTGGGCAAATCCTGTTCAGAACAACAGTCAGGCAGCATCCAAGCAAAGTACAGAGGGGTTGCCATGACTTTGCAGAGAACAGGCATATGATGAGTCCCCAAACCCACATAAGGGTTCAGGTCATAATTCACTTTCTCAGGAGCCCCTCTCTGCATCCCTCTAGTAGAAAATAGTAGAGCTAGTCTTGGAGAAAAATGAATTATCTTTTCCTTTCCTCAACCCCACTACTCCACCCCCTGCACATAAATGCACATACACTTGTAGCCAGCTTAGTGCAAAGCTCAAATACTTGCTGGGTCTGGCTTTGCTCTTTCTGTAGAAAGAAATCTCCTTTATGCAGCCATCTAGCTGGTAACTCTGAATCTTCATTAGGGCCCAGACAGGACTGGGTCAGGGAGGCAGCTTCCTGGCTAATGAGGGTAGGGCAGCCTCACCTATCCCACTTACTCCTGGGCTTTTGAAGACAAATAGTTACTTTTCATGAACCCCAGTTCATGTCTTTTTTCTCTCAAGGGGTTTAGGAAACTGAGACTTCACCCGCTCTACCTTTGTTTCTTGCTGCTCTAGAGGTTGCTCCCAAGTTGGGCTCATCCGGTCCCTCGTGGAGATAGGCATTCCTGTGGATATGGTAGGAGGAACTTCAATTGGGTCCTTCATGGGGGCTCTGTTTGCTGAGGAGCGAAACTACAGCCGGACAAGAATCCGAGCCAAGCAGTGGGCCATTGTGAGTATGTTCAGAAGGGCAGTTTCATGCTGCTCGAATCAAGAGTCTAGCAAATGGTATGATGGCCTGGACATAGGGCAGAAGGGGACAGGGTGACTAGGAGCCCAGGTTCTCAGTCTGTTTCTCTCACTGTTGACATGGGAATTACTCTTTTTGTGCCTCTACTTCCTCACAATGAAGTAGGGTTATAATCCTTGTCTTTTCTCAAGGATCTTATTGGGGTGAGTGAAATAAAGTCTGAAAGGGCTTTGAACTCCCTAAAGAAAGGGGGTATGGGAATGAGGGGGCTGAATCATTGTGACATTGTTCTTTCTTTTGGTCTGGTTTCTGACTAGGAGTCTTTTATTCCTGTAGAGAATTTCGCTTTAATGTAGGTGAGAAGATGAGCCCAGGCTTCAGAAATATGTAGTCTAGTACAGAAAGTGAAGTCCAAGTAAAGATTATTATTTATGAGTGAAAATAAAGTCAAAAATTGTAGAAGTGACTGAAAGTGCATTGCCCATCAGTGTAACATGGGTACTTAGAACTGCTTAGAACTGGCAGCATCAGAAAAGGAGTTGATCTGTTTTCTTATCTCATTTGTTTCCATTTAAAAAAGATTCCAACTTTTTTTTAGAGAACAAAACATAACTTTGGTTGAAACTCTGAGTCAGATCAAAAGTATCTGTTCCTATTTCAAAGGAAGACAAGAATAAAATCCTTCCTCATGCTCCAACAAAATTGAGATAATCCAGTCAGATAGTATTTCTTTCTTGATGCATTTGGTGGGTAGAGTTGACAGGAAGGGTTTTAGGCAAAGCCCATGTTTGGCTTATTCCCACCAGCCTCCTGTTGAGGTCAAAGCTTGACATTTCTTGGGCAGGGATGGGGTGGAAAGGTGGGGAGGGGATGCAGCTAGACCTGATCTTTCAGGGCCAATTTTCTCTCTAGTAGGCTACACTGGTTATCCCATTCAGAGTAGGGTCCCTAAATGCTTAGATTAAAGCATTCTAAGAGTTAGGAGCCATACATCTCTCAGAGAGAATAGGTGATAACCTTATTAGTGATAAAGTCCATAACACAGGTAAATAATAGGATATGACTTTTGATTAGCAACTCCATATCTACTGAGCTTTTCTCATATGTCTCTGTCTCAATTTTTTCTTTGTCCATTCTTATCTTTGTTTCTTACCTTCTTTGCATGTGTCTTTCTCTAGCTGTATCTCTTTCTCTTTACCTTTTTTCTCTCTTCTGAATTATTTTATCCCTTTCTTTCTCCCTTTTTGTATAGCTCTCCTTCCCCGCCCCCTTTTATTCTCTTTCCTTTTCCTCTTACATTTTTAACTGACCAAATGTGCTACTGACTTTTTAGTATTTAAGAGAGTTGCCAAAATAAAGCTTTACATGACCTATTCTTAATTTTAAAAGCAAATGAATAGAAAGTTTTATTGTCCTCTAAGAAAAGAAAAAACCTAAATGTAATTGCTTTTTTTAAAATATGATCTTCAGTGTTTCTCTTTGGGTCACTGGCCACTGAAAATATACAGAAGTCTTGCTCTATTATATATATTCTTATACTAGGCCAGGGCTGAAAGTGGAAATGCCGTATCACTTGGAGTAGGGAGCTGGCATGATGAATTCCACAGGGCTTGTAGGTGAGAGTCCAGGAAGTAATGCAGAGACTAGAAAACCTACATTTAGAATTAATAACCTATCCTCTTCCCCTATCCTATATACCTGCAAGAAAGTTAACCCTAGAAAAAGCAGGAGCGTCAAGGGATACAAAATTTTTCATTCTCCTGTCTCTAGTTTCTTAGCCTTATGGATGAAAACAAAATGCACTGCATCAAATGGTACTGCTTGGTCCTTTAAGAGATTCTTAAATGCTTATCCTCCTTAAGCATTGTGGTGATCTTTCGCTAGCTATCAGGGGCTTCTGGCCAAAGCCAAAAACATTTTTGTTGGGGGATAGAGGAAAAGGGTCTGGGGAGGGAATGGCATGAATGTATTGGGCCTAACAAAATCCTGCTATTCTTCTGCTACTTAACTCTTGTGCTGACCCAGTTTGTTTTCCTAAATCTAAGTAGATTCCCTGATTCCAGTTCCTGCCTCTGTCTCTTTTTCTTTCTCACAAGCTGGAGTCTGAGCTAGAGTGACTGAGTGTGGTAAAGCTTTTATAACTCATCAGTGGATTATCTCCCTCCCTCCTGCTTCCTCCCAGCCCCCCACCCCCACCCCATTGAGTGCCATCCCCCCTATTCAGTAAAGCCTTGGAGATGGCAGAGCTCTAAGAGATGGCAGAAGCCCACAGATCCAGCCTCAAGAGGAGTATGATGGGCAACTCAAAACTTGAGACTTGTTCTGGCTCTCAGATGCCTAAAAAGGCATTATACTTCTTAAGCCTTATCTTCCATCCTCAGCAAAATTGCCCACTCAGTTAGAAGTCACTGATCATGGCTGGGGCCCCAGCAAAGTCTTCTTGGAAACCCAGAGCATCCCATGCACTCCAAGTCCTTCATTTGCTATGCAGCCCTCACTCATGAAGCCTTTCCTGAAGTGATAAGGTTCAAGGCCAAGGGGGGCATGCTTTTCTTTGCAGTAAAATATATTACCTGCTTCCTGTTCTACATTTGTTAGCTGGAGGAGGCCCCAGCTGCCAGACCAGAATAGAGGGAGGAGAAAAGTATTGAAAGTTTCCTTTCAGAATTTCTTTTGTCACTGTCACTCTCAGGGGTAGATGGCTGGGAATTCATTGGGAATGACAACATAAGAGGATTTTCCCCCAGTTTTATTAATGCCTTTTTTTATATCTCTCCATATGTCATCCCCCATACACATACATAAAAATTTTCCTTAAAAGAAAGTTGATACAATAGTTATGTATCTGCCAGTGTATGCAAAACTGCACACCCATGGTCCCCCACCTCTCTACAAAGAGAAGGAAAATTTAACAAAAGAAAGTTATGAAGAACCTTATCACACTATCAGAGGGGTGGTTGCCAGAAAGGTATATTCTTGCTGTTTAAATATCCATAAATCACCAGTCTTAATTATGTTAGTCTCAATTCAGAAAGCTTTCTGTTGCTTAGAAGGTTCTTGCAGCCATGTGAACATATCCAAACGCAATGTTATCTAAATTAATGGTCTCAACACAAGGTCTTGGACCCCTTAATCATCCTTTTTTTCCACAGACTGTTTACAAAATTAGCAGCCTTAGTTAAACTCAAATAACCACATTTCCTGAAAATTCCATGCTTACTTACCCTCCTCCTCTCTTTCTGTGGTATCTCCTTTAAGACGTGCAAAGCTTTACACCCAGCACTTAGGAAATGAAGATATTCTCTGAAGTGAACAAGGCATAGACAGTCCTGCCTTCAAGGAGCTTCCAGAGTTGTGAAAGCATTAATTACAGCACAAGGCAATAATATGATAAGTGCCAGGAGATTTCAGAGGAAGAAAAGGAAAGATCACTTAGTCTATAATTCCAATAACTATACTAATGGTGATATTTATTACAATATTAAGGTTGTATTTACTTGAGTAATTTTCCCCATTGTGTCTTTTCTTCTTCTCTAATTCTAAGAAGGAAATACAATATCTTTTTTTTTCTGTTTACATTCTCCATCTTTAATCCAACAATGGGAAACCTCCTTCCTCTCATCCCCTTGCTCATTCATGTTCCTATGTTTCTTTCTATTTTTCCTCCTTTAAGTCACCAAACTCTTGGCTCTGACTTCTATGATTCCTCAATAGATCAAGTTTGCGGGGGGGGGGGGTCCTTCTAAAACCTTTACCTAGAGCAGCAAGGGTTGGGTTGGGGTTAAGTGACTTTCCCAGAGGTCACAAAGCTGGGAAATGTCTGAAACCAGATTTGAACCCAGGTTCTCCTGACTTCAGGTCTAGTAATTCATCCACTGTGTTACCTAGCTCCCCCAACAGAGCAAGTCTTGAGTGAACTTTTTTCTCCCACATTTGGAAAGCCTTACTGGTTTATAGCAGTATTGTTCTTACCTTATAAGTCCTGAGAGAAGCAGTTTAGCTAAGAGTCCCTTTCTGTTTTGGGGAGGGCAGTATTTTCATAATGCTTCCTGTCAGAATTAAAATTTTAAAAATTAAATTATAATAAATAAATTAATTAAAAATAAAAATGTTCTCTTCCAAATGTGAATGGGTATGTATCCATTTTGGAAGAGGAGGAAAATATGAGTAAATATTATGAATTATTGTATTAGTGAAATCTCTATGGGTCCCACATGAAACTCTGAGCAGGGCAGAAAGGATGACTACTGGACTGAATTACACTTACTGAGGACATACAAAGTAATTGGTCATCAGTGTCATTCAGGGACATCGTCCAAGTATGGGAAGGAAAGTTCAGTTGCTGCCATTCTAACCTTATTTACAAGGAAGATGGGGGGTGAAAGTGTGCTCTATTCTGTTACTCTGGATTTTCTGCTTCTGCTGAAACCCAGACAATCATCAAAATTTGTTCTTTTGAAAAGGAAAAAACTGTTGAGGACACCAGAATTATCCCAAATTCTTCTCTACTGTTAGGGACCACTGGAGTTTTATATTCTTAGAAATGCACAGAGATTGACTATGTGTCCTAGGACATCCACTTCTGTGCTTTCTTTGAGCTTAAGATTCACTGAATTAACAGGAAAAGTCTCCCAGGGCCTCCAATTCTATAAATGAGTTGGCTGATGAGTCATCCCATGCTCTGAGTTAGAAGCTATTCATTTGAGAGAAGAGCTGCCTTCTGGGTTGAAGGACCTCCTGAGAATAGATTGTCACCTGCTGCTCTTGGGACCATAACATAATCCTAGAGTCCCTAAAAAGAAACTAGGAGACAACACTAGAAATCCTTTACATCTTGTACTGTTTATTTTTTCTCTTATACATCAAGCCTTTATCCGCACAAAACCAGCTATAGATAGAGCAAATACAACAAAGAGGGGTATGGCGGCAGGCAGGCAGATGAGGAGCAGCGGTGGATAACCCCTTGTGTGGTCATTCTGCCACACGGATCTGTCAGATGAAGCTGGCACGTGGCCCCATGCCATTGCTCATCTAGCTTCATGCTGACCCTAGATTAGGACAGAGGCACCAGGGATGCAGATCTCTTCCAGGCTGCAGGCTCTGGAGCTTGAGCCAATGGTTAGATGCCTCTTCTCACTTGCATTTGCCCTCCTGTCTCTTCCAACATTCTACTTTCTCCTCCCCCTACTGTTCTACCATTGACCATTTATTCTTCCTTCTTTCTGGAGATAATAATTTAGAGCCTTTGAAATATGCCTGGGCATAAAATGATGGTGATGCAGATATCACTAATGAGACAGTGAGGCCATTTGTATCCCATCTCCAAACTGTGCTGGCATTTGACAAAGGTTGGATATCTGGAGGTAAATGTTGACTCATTTAAGCATTCTTGAGGCTTATTGATTTCTGGATAAGCTGCTTCTAGGCATGAGGAAGCTATTGGTCTAGACTCTAGCTTTTGTTCCTGGATCCTAGCTGCTTTTTACCAGTCTTAGGGGGTAACCCAGGAATTTTGCACCTTTACTCTTTCTCTCAAGGTGTCTTCAAGACCAGAACCTTTCTAGGTTAGAAAATGAGAATTGAATAAGAATCAGAAAGACAGCAGTTGATGGGCTTATGGCCATAGATAGGTACTTCCTTTTTCTAGGTAGTAGAAAACTAACTTCTATGGCAACAGCTAACCTGGAAATTAGGAAGCCTGGGTCCTTTTTCCAATTCCATCGAATTTTCTGAACCATATTAAATAGTTCACATAGATCATTGGGTTGAAATTCAGGAGGATCCGAGTTTGAATTCTGCCTCAGACATGTATTAGTTATTTGACCTTGGGCAAGTGACTTAACCTCTTTGGGTCCCAGTTTCCTCACTTATCAAATGATGGAATTGGAATCTGTGACTGTTGAGTTTCCTTCCAACTCTTAATCTTTGATTCAGTCTATTCTATGAACCTGTTTGCAAAGTGAAGATAATGTCATTCTATGAACAAAATGGATGAGCCCAGCCCCTCCTCATTTGTTTTAGTATCACTGGGATTTCTCCTTTAAATGAAGGGCAGCCTTATTGTTCTGTTGGCCCTAGGATGGAAGAGCCTGGTCTCTCTCAGGCTCTTTCCAGGCTCACCCCAGGGGCTGCCTGCTGTGACTGCCCATCATCATAGCCTTGATTGATCTGGAAATGGCACAAAATAGCCTGTTCCTATTTCAGCTGAGCGTATGAAGCAAGCTAACATGAGAGGCCAAATATGAATTTGCTCTTGTAGATCTATAATGCTGATATGTGGCTGGAAAGGGAGACTTTAATTGGTTTACTTTTAATTTACTATTCAGTTCATTTGATACATTTAAGAGTAAAGAGATAAACTTTGTCTTTCCAGCCTAAGAAGAAGAATTTCTAAATTTTTGTAACATAGATATCACGATTGCAGGAAATGAATTTTCTTTGTAAAACAAAGTAAATGGGTTTAGGAGTTTGGAGTCAGTCCCACAAAGATGATTATTAAGAAAAATGAAATTGTTACTAGATGAAGCCAGTTAGGAAGTTTAGTAGTGTGCAAGGCCTGTATTTAGGAAGACCTGAGTTCAAATCCTAGCTCTGTTACCCTAAATAAGTCACAATCTCTCTTAGCCTCAGTTTTCTTTTCTATAAAATTAGAGTTAAACTTGATAGTCTCTAAGTTTTCTTCCAGCTCTAAATGGTCTTAGATAGCCTGATAATCTCCAGTTGTGGCAGTGATCACTGCAACACAGGAGTTAGTAGTAATTAATCCAGGGCAATGGTTCTGGGAAAATTGTGATCAATATTTTTAACCCAGAAAGTTGTTAGCTTATGAAATAGCAGTAAGTCACTGAAGTTCTGGCTCAGTTTTGGAGCTTCTGTAGTAAGGGAGAACTCTAGAGCATTCCTAATTCTTAGCACTAGCCTCTAAGCTTATTTTGCTTCTTATAGCAATATAGGACTAGCTAGTACTGCTGCTGAATGTATTGAAACTCTGTGTGTATTGGATTAAATTGAATGGCATAAAAATGCAAAGCCATACTTCTTAGCATCTAGCATCCTAAGAAAGCAAGGGAAAGAAGCCAAGATGGAAGTAAAATTATGATCACCAACTTCTTATAATTATTTATCAAGCATCTGCCGTATGCAGGGTCCATATAACATGTACAAACAGAGCTCGTTATCTGTCCTCACAAATCCACCCTTTTCCCTACCTTCTCTGTTTCAGGTAAGAGCACCACCATCCTTTTTTATTCACCTATTTTCACAGCCTCACATTCTTCCTAGTCTTCCCTCTCCCACACTACCCTTATCCTATTTGTTGATATATCTTGTTGATTTTTCCTCTAAAGCATCTCTTGCTTCAATCCCTCTCTATTCACTTGCCCAGCCACCACTCTCATTCAGGCCCTCACTGTCTCTCACCTGGCCTATTGCAATAGCTTCCTAATCAGTCTCCCTGCCTCTAGTCCAGGGGTCGGCAACCTTTTTGGCTGTGAGAGCCATAAATGCCACATTTTTTTAAAATGTAATTTCGTGAGAGCCATACAGTGCTCACAGTGCGCTCCTGTAACAGCGCCTGAAAAAAAATTGACTTTATGGCTCCTACAGAAAGAGACATACATTGCTGACCCCTGCTCTAGTCCCTCCTTTCTCCAAGTCTTCTTTCACACAGTTGCCAAAATGATATTCCCAAAACACAAGAACTGACCGTGTTACTCCTCTTTTCGAGAAGGTCCTTATTGCTGCTGTGATAAAATACAAACTTATCTCATTTAGCATCTAAACCATTCATGATCAAGCCCAGGATTATTACATGTTTCTACCTTTACTGCATTCTATAATCCAGTGAACTTGACATACATGCTATTCTACAAACCTCATATTCTCTCTCCCATCTCTGTCTTTGCATAAGCTGATCCCTATGTTTGTAATGCCCTTTACCCACCAAATAAGATATTCTCCCCAAATCTTACAACTTTAAATATTGTCTTTTCCTCCCATCTCTACTGTGCTAAAGCAAGAGTATGTATCTATTACTCAAATAGCTAAGGAATATGGGCGTCATCTTTGAATATATTTCCCATTGCTGTTGCTTCATATCTCCTCCACCCTCACCCCACTCTACCATGTATCATAACCTTCGTTTTTGTAATAGTATTCTTAACCTCCTCCCTTTCATCTTATCAGTGTTTGTCTGAGAACAAAATTAAGTAAGCAAGAGTAGACCTTGGTTTGTTACTATTTTTCTCTCTCTTCTCCCAGGAGATGACTTCAGTGGTGAAGACAGTGCTTGATCTGACTTACCCAATCACTTCTATGTTCTCTGGAGCAGCTTTCAATAATGGCATTAGAAAAGTCTTCAAAGACAAACAAATCGAGGTTTGGCCCACTCTCAAGAAAGCCTGACTGTGTTGGGTGGTGGTAAAGAGAGCCTGATTAACAGGACCTTCCACCTTTGAGGCCCGCAGCTGGAGCACAGAAAGTCCACACTAGCCTAGAGTGTCATGCAGCTAATCCCTAGATCTGCAGGGCATATGTTGGTCTCAAATATATCTCATTTCTCTGTGGTCTTTAGCCTAGAAGTGTTGGTATAGCCTCAGTGATACTGCCTACTTGTTTAGCCAGGCAAATAGTCCCCTAGGATGTTAGGGGATAACATAGGGGATGTTAGATTATTATTTTACTTCACATCCAGGTGAAATTTGGTATTGAACACCTCATGCCAAACCTTACCTTGCCAAAAATGGATCTGCGCTTAATCTGGCAGCAGATATCACCTTCCCGTTATCTAGAGAGTAAATCTGAGACCCAGCAGATAAAGTAAGCTGCCCAGAAGTAACAGAGCCAGGTGGAGACTGCCACAGAGCTAGAATCCTGAGAGCGTGGCATCCATGCTTATTTCCTAGGGCACGTATATTTCTGCAATGTGTGGGCTCAATAAATATCATGAAAGGAGGAAGACCAGGATTTAGGGGAAGTGGCCGGTGAAGTTCCAGAATTGTTTTATTGATCTACCTTGTTTTTCTAAACCTAAAGACTTCAGCAATTTGGGCTAGCCTGGGTTTTTTTCAGAACAGTGTTAGACAGACATCCCAGGCCTAAGAGTCCAAAGACTAAGCTAGGCAATAACCAGTTCTTATACATATCCCTGCTCCATTTGAATGACTTAGAGAGGGGTGGGGATGCTATCTGTGGACAGTTATGCTAGTCTTGAGAGTATGATAATAATGCAGCTCAGATCAAGGGATTCAGTAGCCACATGAGGAATTCACTTCACTTTGTTCTATTGCCACAATCTAGTATCTCAGCCTAACCAGCCTTTTCACAAATGCCAATTTCAGAAGAAAATAATAGGATGAAGGTGCTGGGGAGTGGGGAGGGAAGAGAACAGTGCTGATGGCTTAGTATAATTTCATCTTAACTGCTGGGAAAACAACCCAGAACATTTGACCTACTGATGGTGGGTCAGGAATATGATGCTAGCTCAAGAGAAAATCTGAAGAAATCAGGTTTGAGAATAATCTCCAGGCTGGACTGGGCTGGGAGACAGACAGAGGCCACTAGCCATATTCATTTGGCTTTCATTCACTTCCCTCGTGGGCCTTGCTGATTCCTGTAGATGGGAGGACAAATGCCTATTTCTTCCAGTCTCAGGGGCTGTTAAAACTTTAGCTTTGTTGGATTACTCAGGGAAAACGAGGTAAAACTGGAGGATCTTGTAAAGTCCAATTAACTGCTGACTTATCTTTGTCTATATCTCTTTATCTAGATGTAAATCTATAGATAAATTGATACAAATATACAGCAAAGAGGACACTGGCTGTTTCCTTTCTCCTTTATCCCCCTATAGTAAAGGTTTTCTCTCAGCATCATTAGGAGGGTAATCTTAACCTAGAGAGACATAGCTAAGCTATATCTCATTGTTGTGTCTAGGATCTCTGGATTCCCTATTTTGTTATCACAACAGATATCTCTGCCTCTGCAATGAGGGTCCACACAGATGGTAAGTAGCCGCCTCACAGCAGGAGTCCCAATGAGAAATACCCTCACTTTTTCTTTGACTTTTCCTACTACAAGCATTAAACTGTATCTGATGACCTCCTAGCCCTAGGACCCGAGAGAAAGGAAGGAAGGATGAATGTGAATATCAGAAGGGAAAAGGCAAGAGGGAGGAGGAAATCATAGCCCAGGAGCAGAGACAGAGCAGAGATGGACAGGGATATTTGTTTAGGAATAGGAATCATTGTTTAGACTGAGGGAGAGAGGAAAGAGCTATGGAGACAATTTATGCCCAACTGCTAGGCACCTAGTCTGGGCTATACTCCACTGATCTTTCCCAAATTGGCCCCCTTTGCCTTTATGAGAATCTTCTCTGACTACTATCTATACCAGGCATAGAAGGTAGAAGAATTTTGACATAGTGAGAAAAATGGCTACTACCACTGCCATACCTGCAAGAGGGAGACAGACATGGAGTTTTATCCTAAAAGGTGGCCTGAGTCCTCTCTGGGAGGGTATAGTGTTATCTCTGGATCAGGCAAGCCCTTTCCATGCTTCCCAAGATCACACATATTCTTTGGCCAAGTCTTTGCTGGGAAATAGAAGCTTGGAAAATATCCACTAGATAAAGGTAAAGCTTTATCTAAATGGCAGTTACTGCTGCTGCCATTGTTACTCAGTAATCCTCTCCTAACACTGTGGGGAGTTTTTTGTCTGCTTCTCTATGGTTCTAGGTGAGAAACACCCCCTCCTTCAGAGGCAGGTGACATGACCCTGAAGCTAAATGGAGAACAGCCATTCACAGCTGCTACAGCCATAACATGAATTTGCCTTACAAGGTCTCCCTGCTCTCAACTGGAAAGTTCTAGTTTTGAAGGAGCCACCAGTTTCAGAGACAGCATCCATCAATAGTGTTGAGAAAGAAGACTTTGACCCTGCCTGACCAGGACATGTGATCCAGCACCCAGATGCACATGGTGCTCTCTCAAAAAGTCTACAACACGCTGTTGTAGGTGTTAGACTTAGGAAGTGCTGCTGGTCCTCGTTCTCCAACCCTAGGAGGGTAGCTTGACCTCCTGGAGTTCCCCAAAATAATTTGCTAGTTTCTTAGGTAGCCCACTTTTCCCTTTAGATAAAGCTATAACTTTTCTCTTCTGTTTCCCCATTTCTGCAGGCTCCCTGTGGAGGTATGTCCGAGCCAGTATGACTCTGTCTGGTTATATGCCCCCACTCTGTGACCCCAAAGATGGACATCTACTGATGGATGGTGGCTATATCAACAACCTCCCAGGTACAATTGTACTGATGTGCAAGGAGATAGCTCTTGAGCAGCACTGATTAATTGGAGGCAGTCACTCCTGTGATCCAGTGTACTTTGGGTCTAGAGGTTCATTTCCTCACTCACATAAAATTGGTTTCTTTGCCACCTGCTTCTAAAGAAAGGCTGGGGTGGTGGCACGTTTTCTTTAGAATGGGCCAAGAAAAAAACATTTTAAACTAATTTACTGGAATGAGTCCTCATGGAGCAAGCAAAGGCAACACAGACACTCATACACACCCGCAATACTGAACATATGGCTATGTTTTTATTAGCTTAGCTATCAGAACAGGGGCCAAGCATAGAAATAGGCCAATTTTAAGTGCTAAGGAGAGATTAACCCCTTTCTGTGCCAAGTCAGAGATGAAGGCCCTGCAGATACAGAAACGAACCCTATTTGAGGTAAGGCCTTTGAAGCAAAGTCCAAACAAAATCTTTAACTTTTTCAAGTCACCTTCAGAAGAGCATCCCAAATCAGCCCAACCTTTCCAAGGCTAAAGCAGGCCCACATGCTCAGAGACAACAACACAGAGATGGCTCTGAAATATCAGGGGACTTCCTGGCAAGGGACACTCAACAAGTCAAATGGTCTCATCAGGTCCTATAGAAAGTATTATAATAAATAGTACTGTGTTCCTTTGGGTCCTAGGGAAGAAAATGTCTCATAGGATTAATTGCCAGCCAATACTGTTGGTAGAGCTGATGCTCCTGAGAGTTTCCCCAATGTACTTGTTGAGGAGGCAGCATTATATAGTGGAAGGAGCCCTGGGCCAGGATATGGAAGGCCCAGCATTTCATTCTAGCTCTGCTAGTGATGAGTTACTTAACCTCACCACATTTCAGTTTGCCCATTTCATTATGGGGAAAAAAACATGGTACTTGAATCCATTGAAATCTGTGAACGAATAGTATGATACCCGTGTAAGGCACAGTACTAATGATTGAAAGGTGTTTGAGGTTTGTTGGCCAGCAAAGGCTCTGATGTCTTAGGGTACTACCCAAGAACAGATGTGCCTTTGTGAGATATCTATCTTCTCATCTCACACTCATATCTCAACCCCTTGTAATCTGACTTCTAACCTCATTGCTCCATTAAAACAATGTCTATTAATTGCCAAGGCCCATGACCTTTTTTTTTCAGTCCTTGCCCTTTTTGAACTTTCTGCAGCATTCAGCACAATTGATCACCTTCTATTTCTTGGATTTTCATGATCCTGGTTTTCTTTCTTCCTCTCTCTGGCTTCTCTTTTTCAGTATTTTTCGTAATATAATTATCCTTGTTCTGTGTCCTTTTTATGAGTGGATCCCAGAGCTCTATCCTGGGCTCTCCTCCCTTTCTGTCTTGGTAATCAGCAAATCTTTGGATTCTGTGCAGACAACTCCATATATGTATATCTAGACCAGTCTCTTTTCTGAGCTCTAGGACTGTCACCAACTCTGTATTGGACATCTTCAACTGCATGTCTGAGGAAATTTCAAACTCTGCATGTCCAAAACAGAATTCGTTATCTTTTGTTCCATATTCTCCCCTCTTCCTAACCTCTATTTCTGTTGAGGGCACTACCTTCTTCTGATCACCAAGGTTGGCAACTTTAATCTTTACTTTTCTTAACCCCTCACATCCAGTCAGTTGCCAAGGTTTGTCAGTTTTACCTACACAATATATCCCTTTCTTTCCACTCCCAGTCACTACCTTAGTTCAGATCAATTGGACTATTACTACACTCTCTCAGTTGGTCTCCCTGCCTTCAGACTCTCCCTTCTCCAGTCCACCCAGCTTCCACAGTCATATTTCTAAAGAGCAGTTCCAAGCATATAAGTCCCTTGCCCAAGCAGCGCCAGAGGCTCCTCTTACCTCTAGGACAAAATTAGGACTCTGGGTTTTAAAGTCCTTCCCAATCTGGCTTCAATTCCCCTTTCCAGGCCTCTTGTACATTACTCTTCCCTCATGTACTATGTATTCCAACCAAACTAGAGAGCTTGCTGTTCCTCATTCTGGTCATTCTATCTCTCACCTTAGTGCCTTTGCATAGGCATTCCCCCATGCCTTGAACATATTGCCTTTTTCCCTCTGCCGGCAGAGTCACTTGCTTCCTTCAAAGCTTAGCTTAAATGCCGACCTTTTACCAGAAGCCTTTCTTTATTTCCTCCTCCTACCTCCAGCTGAAAGTTATTATTGCCACACCTCGCCCCAGGGAAATCTTTTTGTATTTAAATTTTTGCATATATTTTATTTTCCCCAATAGAATGTAAGCTCTTTAAGGGAAGAGACTTTCAATTTTTCTTTGTGTCCCTGGCACCTGGCTTGGTCCATAGTAGGAGCTTAATAAATGTTTTTTGAATTGAATTAAATCCAATACCATGGGAATTACTGGGCCTTCTCCCCATCAGCTGATGTGGCCAAATCTATGGGTGCCAAGGTGGTGGTTGCCATTGACGTGGGCAGCAGGGACGAAACGGACCTCACCAACTACGGCGACTCACTGTCTGGCTGGTGGCTGCTGTGGAAACGTTGGAATCCCCTGGCTACAAAAGTGAAGGTTGCAGGGCCTGGGCCTCAAGGGAGGGAATCAGAAACACCATGCATGGGAGCATGGAGTGTTAGGGAGCAGCAGTGGCTAGGAATGAAAGGGAGGATAACATGTGTGCAGTACACTCAGAGTGGTTCTCCCTCCCCAGCTTCATGCCCAAGGGTTGCCAAATGGACTTTCCCCAGTCTCCCAGGACCTAAGTAAATGCTTTACCCTCCAGCTACAGCTGAAACCCCAGAACCCCCTACTGCTAACTACTCTAGGTCCCTAACACTTCACATCTATTTTTGTCTCCCAACCTAGGGCTTTTTTCACTATAGCATTGCTGCCCCTCCAAGGGGGAGATTTTTCTAGTTGCAGGACCCATTAGTATCATGGCCCTGGGAATAAGCCAAGGTGTTTAGTGGACTAGGACTAAAAGAACCAAATGATGACAAGTGGGGAGGTTTTGGTCTAGGGGAAGTCATAGGTCACACATAAAAGGGGAAATATAGAGCAGAACTTGTTGCAAGTACCCTTGTCCAATCCTTGGAATTCATCGCTTGCCTTGTCCCTTCCTGCCTTCTATAACCCTGTACATAGGTGCTGAATATGGCAGAGATCCAGTCACGCTTGGCCTATGTGAGCTGTGTCAGGCAGCTGGAGATGGTGATGAAGAGTGATTACTGTGAATATATCCGACCACCCATTGACAATTATGGTACCCTGGACTTTGGCAAATTTGATGAAATCTGTGTGAGTGTCAAACTGACTTGGGGGGGGATGTTGGGAAACATTAGAAATGGAGGTAATAATACATAAAGAATGCTGAGATTAGATTGTCTCCTTACTTCTTAGATCCCCAGTTCTGGAAGAAGGACCCTAGCCTTATTCCTTCTTATCAGAGGTATCCCAAGGGGAGCTTTGTGTTTGCCTTTCTATTCAGCAATGAGAAAAATGGAAGCCCCCCCCCCTCATCTCTAAGATGGAAAGCAGCTGTTTTGCTAAAGATAGGCCCTGGTTAGATCCTGTTCCAAAAAAACTATGTAATTATTCCACTTTATAATGATTGTATTACCATCTTTCTACTTCTGGGGGCTCTCCCTATGGAACTTGAATTTATTCAGCCTTGATAGTCCTGACCAATTTTACATACTCAGGACTGGAGGCTGATATTCTTGAGATTGACTTTTAAGTAGAAAGGAGGACTGTGAGATTTGATATACCCCTGTGAGTGACTCCAGAGAGCAGAATATTAGGATTTATGGTTCCCTATGAATCAGAAGGTGGTATTATCAAGGTTGATATGTCTCTGTGAATGTCCTCTTGGGGAGAAGAGAGGGATTATAGGGGCTGCCTTCTAAACAAATTCCTTGCAGGGCATAATGTGAATATTAAGACTAATAAGACCCTGTAAATGATCCCTGGGGGCCAGAAGGGGATGATAGGACTGATTTGATTTCTGAGGTCAAGGACCATTGACCTGTGTATGCTTTGGTGAACACCACTTGCTTCCCATCAGGAGGTGGGTTACCAGTATGGACAGACTGTGTTTGACATCTGGGCCAACAATGGTGTGCTAGAGAAGATGATGAGTGATGTTCAGGAAATCCGCAAAATGAACACTGGAGAGGTGAGTCTCTCTGTGTCCTGACAAATACTTTCTTGCTTCCTTTGCAGCTTCCAACAAGGCTGTATCTGTTCACTCAGAAACTTATGACCTTTCTCATTTCTTCTTTTGTCTTACATACCCCTTTTATTAGAAAAAGATCCAGGCTAGACCCAGGGTCTCTGAATTTGAGCTGTTTTTTATTTTTTAATATTTTGATAACTGTATTTCAATATACTGTCATTGTTTTCCTTTATAATCCTAATGTTTTATGCATTTAAAAATATTCTGAGAAAGGGTTGGTAGGCTTCAACAGACTGCCAGAGTGAGTACATAATACAAAAAAAAACAAAACTTAAGACCTCTGGGCTAGAAAATCTCTAGGTTGTTTCCACTTAAACTTCCCTTCATGAGGGGAAGCACTGGCTCGCCTCTGCTAGCCAGCCCTCTTTCTAAGCATCAACTTTGACATGAAGGTCCCACTAGGGCTGTGGGATGTGCCAACACATCAGCCCCAGCAAGCCCTTTGCTAGTACATGTCCTGATAGTAACAGCAAGATCTCCTTTTCAGGTCCCTTTTCTAAGGGTTGTCCAATATTTATTCAGTGCCACATTATGCCAAGTGCTCTCCCTCCCTATCCCATTCATACTATAGAAAGAACATGAAACCAAGCACAAGACCTAGTTTCTAGTGTCAAGCATCACAGATTTAGAGCTGGAAGGTACATTAGCATCCAATTTTATAGGTGATGAAACCATCCCAGAGCAGTTCAGTGAATTGCTTAAGGGCACATAGGTAGTAAGTAGTAGATCTGGAATTCAGATCCATGCCCTATGACTCCATAGTGAGCATCCATTCCATGGCACTGCACTGCCTCTCAAGTTCTAACTTTGCCTTTAACTTGTTCGTGTCACTTTGGGATCACTTCATGATACCTCACATGTCAGAGCAGGGTCTTGGACTTGGTGATCCTCAAAGTGCCAGTAGGTCTGGTATTCTCTGGGTTCCCCTTACCACTCCTACATGTGGTCACTGTGCCTTTTGCATCCTCCTTGGACTGGAGAGACTGCGCCAAACCAGATTATAGAGGATGGAAGGGGAAGAAGAAAAAGGGAAAATATAAAATCATCATCATCTGAGTCCAGGACATCTCTGCTCCTAATGCAGACTTGCTTCAATGGCTAAGTTCCAAAATGGCTGCAGACAGCAGGAAGGGTGGTGACCTTGATCACATGTTAATATTAATTCATGTATTAATGGAATATAGGTGATTTCCTACTACCTTCACTCATTGTTTATAACTTTATGAAAGGGATTTATCAAAATGAGCTAGCTCCTTCAGTCGAGAAACTGGCCAAGGTGCTTCATAGCAGGGGATATGACTGATAGAAACAGGTGTTTCTCAATCATTGGCTGCTGGTTTCACCCGTTTCTAGCTCTGCCTTCTTGGGCTGAGATGCCCAAGCATCATCTCCTAAACAGTCAGAAAGAGGACCCAGAGCTCCCAGGAGCGACCACCAGTGACTCAGAGGCAGATGATCAGAGAAGACAAGGGAGGGTACATAGTAGAGATTAGTGCACAGCAGCAAGTCATGTTGGGAACAATGCAGTTTGCTACCTCCAAAGCAAGAGCCTGAGTTCAGGCCTTAAATCCTCTAGTGCCTAGTTTTTTACACTTTAAAATAGAATTTAACACAAGTTGTCAAGAATGTATGAAGAGGTAAATTTAACCAAGTTTGGATAATGAAGCATTCTGCTTTATTCTGGCCAAAGAAACAGACTTTTGCACCTCAAATGTTGACCTTATCTGTTCTTGTACAGCCAGGATGGTTTCACTCAGCACTGTTCAGCTGATGTACTCTCTCTTTATCCAGGTATTCACCTACTCCAATGCCTCCTTCACTGACCTGGCAGAGATTGTGTCCCGTATTGAACCAAGCAGATCCTTAATGACGAATGATGGTGAGTTGGTCTAAAGGAAAAACTAGCTTGTTTTCTAGAGAGAACCATAGCCAAGACTCAAGGTCAGGGTTACAAGGAATGTGTGTCTGAATCCTCCCCTCTCCTCTTTTCTACCTTCTACACCCATAGCCTGTGTACTTCTGTCTGTGAAAGGTAATCGGCTTGAGTTGGATTACAAGGATGATATAGTCTGTGCTTTGACACTGATGGTCTCTAGAACATGATGGTGAACCTTTTAGAGACCAAGTACCCAAACTGCAACCCTCATGCCACATGTGAACCCTGCCCACTCTTACCCCAGGGGAGGGAGGAAGCACTCCCATTGGGCTGTAGGGCAGAGGGGTGGGTGATATGACAAATGTCCTCAGGCCTGGTGGAAAGGGAGAGGGGAGCAACCTTCCTCTGGCAAACATGCCACAGGTTTGCCAACACAGGTCTAGAACCTCCTTGAAAGGTTTCAGTCCAGCCACATAGATTTTTATATGTGGAACATAGCCTTGGCCAATCTCTCACTTCTCCATGCTTCCACAGGCATTTCCCTCTTGTCTGTTTTTCTTCTCTTCTTGTCCTAAACCTCCTCCTTCTCCAGCTACATAGCTCAGTGGATGGGAAGCTGGATCTGGAGTCAGGAAGACCCAAATTCAAATCCAGCCTTGGATACTTCCTATTTTTGTGACCCCTAATCTCTGTGTGCCTTAGTTTCCTTAACTTTGAAATGGAGATAATAACAGCCCCCACATTCCAGGATTCTTGTAAGGATCAGACATTTGTGAAGCATTTAACAGTGTCTCCCACAGAGTAGGTACTATATAAATGTATTAATCATTCTTATCATCTTCCTATTTTCACTTTCTGATCATTTCAGTGGCTTATTCTTGTGCCTAAACCAGGCAATCTTTCTTTCACTCCTTTGGGTACTCTCCCTATCTGTCTGCCTCATTCCCTCATTTTCTTTCTCTTTCTCTTCCTCCTTTTCTCCTTCCCTAGTTTTTTTTTTTAAATTAAGGAAAGGGGGCTGTTTCTGTTGCTGAACAGAGTCCACATGACTTTCTGGGGAGAAACTCCCAGGAATCCTGATATATAGGTTGCCGTCAGTGGAAAACCCCAACTCATATTAGTTTGTTTTTTTTTTTTCTTTTAACCCTTGTACTTCGGTGTATTGTCTCATAGGTGGAAGAGTGGTAAGGGTGGGCAATGGGGGTCAAGTGACTTGCCCAGGGTCACACAGCTGGGAAGTGGCTGAGGCTGGGTTTGAACCTAGGACCTCCTGTCTCTAGGCCTGACTCTCACGCCACTGAGCTACCCAGCTGCCCCCCTCATACTAGTTTTTTGAAGAAGACCAATGATCTCATGGCCAAATAGTTTCCATTCTTCTGAATGTTTGCTTAATAGATATTTATTGAATGATTGAATTAATTAATTTAGCTATTCCCTGCCACATGTAGTACAAGACCAGTTACACAGAAGAGGGGAAGGGGAGCTCACTGTTGACTTGTTGATTGCCAAATACTATTTTATATTTTTATAATATTTTACAGTTTGCAAAGCACTTTTAGATATGTTATCTCATTTGTTCTAATCAATAGCCTCATACCATTGGCATGGTAGGGATTCTGTGCATAATTAAAGGAAAGAATGTAGTCCTCTTCACTAGAAATGGTGATAGAAAAAAAAGGAATGCTTCTTCATAGTGTTGTTCAGACTCCTATAGGGAAGCATCCTGGCTTTGCCATATTGAGGCCAGCCCTTTGCTGAGGCAGTGGCTAAAGCTATTGCTTTCTTAAATAACAGGCCTTACTCTTCTTTTCTGCTTAAGAGCTTAGTGGGACTTGCTTCCAAGCAATGAACAAATTAATAAAATGACATTATGACAACTGTCTCAGCGTGAATGGCAAAAATGATACATCCCGCCCACAGATCCACTTTTATTCTCATTAAATCCTCATCAATTGCATTTGTCTTTTTCTGGATGGACCCAGCATCTGACACAGAGTAAAGGAGAAATTTCTATCCTAGGGTGAAGGATAGATCAGGGCTTTAGCTTACAGGAACATGTGTGTCCCTGGAATTGTAAAAGCCAACTCTGAGGTTTTAAGCCAGGACTTAGAGAATATGATTGGATTCTCTTCCTAGGTAAATCACCAGAAAAATGTATGTTGGGTGGGGAGGAGAAGAGGACATATTTTTGTTCCTCTCATTGACCTCCAGGGAGAGTATCAAATGTCTGACATAGGAGGGTGCCTTATTTTCTGCAGGAATATCTGACCCATAGGCTTGCAGTGAAAAAGAACACTGATTCTAAACAAATTCTTTCTTTGGACTAACCATGTACCCCGCAATACACCTTTGCACCCTTACTGCTAGGAAGCCCCTTAAGAGTGCAATAAATTAGTATTTATTGAGGGTTCACATAAGTACTTAGCTATTCACTGAAAAGGAAAAGGATTTGGGGTTTTAAAGACTCTGGATCAAGACTTGCTGATTCTCCTAAACCCTTCTTTCTTCTTCTTTTTTTTTTTTTAAACCCCTGCACTGCGGTGCATTGTCTCATAGGTGAAAGATTGGTAAGGGTGGGCAATGGGGGTCAAGTGACTTGCCCAGGGTCACACAGCTGGGAAGTGGCTGAGGCCGGGTTTGAACCTAGGACCTCCTGTCTCTAGGCCTGACTCTCACTCCACTGAGCTACCCAGCTGCCCCAACCCTTCTTTCTTCTACTTTTCTCCCACAGTCATGACTCTAAGGGGTTCTGGTGGGCTGGAAGCTAAATGTGAGTCACCTGGGACAAAGTGAACTAAAGAGTGACTCCAGGAGACATCATTTTCCATATCTGGAGCGATGCATTCATTCTGGGCATCACACTTGAGAAAAGATCCAGGGGAGGGAAACTGAATTGGTGAGGTGAAGAAATCATGCCAGCTGAAAAACAATCAAAGTAGCTAAGGATGTTTAGCCTGGAAAAGAGATTTAAGAGACAAAACAAAGGAATGGAAGGGCTGGAATATTAAAGAGGGATTAAATTCCTAACATGTAGAGCTGTCCAAAGGTGACATAGGCATCTTGAGAGATTGTTCCTTTGAAGGGATAGCTGGACCAATAATTCCTTGTCTGACATGTTGTAGGAAGGAACCTTTTTCTTACAAAAATTGGGCTCAGTGAGCTCTAAAAGCCTTTCTACCTCTGAGGTTCAGTGACCCAACAAGCCCAATCAGTTGCCCTATAAACCTGTATCTGCTGCTCCTGTTGATCTCTTGCTGACCCCTCCCTGGGCATTGGACACAACAGGGCATTTCCATTTATCTGCTAGATGAATCTGACCATGATGATGCTGACCGTGATGATGAATATGAAGAGGCAAGCTTAGACTTCCCTAAGGATGAACAAGAACAAGAAGATACAGGAGCTTTTGAAGATCCCTTCTCAGTAAGACTGATTCTCTGCTTACCTCTCTGGTCCCTCAAGATATAGATAAGTAATTCTTGGACATTTTCTGGCAGATGAGGCAGAAGCCCCATGGGGGATTACAACTCTCTCTTCCAGGGTCATGGTACTATCTCCATCTGCATCCTGAATACACAGATAATCACAGAAGGCCATTTGTTTCCTTTCTGCCCTAGGGAAGGGTTACTTAGAATCTAGATCTTCCTAGTCCCCAACCCTGGCTTACCCAGGATAAGGATAAGTCTTAGTGGACATGGAGGAAACCACCTTTGTCCCTTTGATGTATGTTCCTTACAAACAATAGGCCTTACCAGGGATATGACAATGAAAAGCTCCCATGTACTCCTGACCCAACTATTTCCTGGGCTATGCTAAAGTGAGGCTTCCAGCTCAGTAGATGCCCCCATGTTGCTCCAAAAGGAGCAAGATTCAGAGGACTTAAAGACTTCCCAAATTTCCTAGATCTCCTCTGGGAAGAAAATACAATATAACAATGTATGTGTTTCTATCAAAACTCCAAGCTAGACTGTAAGACCTAGGGATGTGGTAGTGGTAGACCCGGGGCCAGAGTGGAGAAGACTGAGTGCTCTTTAGTATTTTTTTTTTTTTTGCTCCTTAGCATTAATAAGTCCGGATCATATTGTTTTTATTTAGGAAGAAGAAATCAAAAAAGAAAAAAAACACTCTTCCATGATTAGCTCCCTTTCAGAAGCGGAAGGGCTCAAAAGAGAGAAAAAACACTCTTCCATACTCAGCTCTCAAACTGCCGGTTCAGAAATGACAAAACAGCCTTCGGTGATCAGCTCCCATTCTGCCCTTTCAGAAGCATCAAAACAGCCTTCCGTGACCAGCTCCCCATCTGTCCATTCAGAAGCATCAAAACAGTCTTCTGTGACCAGCTCCCCATCTGCCCATTCAGAAGCGGATTCCTAAAAGCCCTATTTCTCTACAAGGGGCCATGAGGCTTCTCTAATGGAGGCTGAGACCTTGATATTTGGTGCTGCTGGAATGAAGCCTTTCACTTCTCCTGAAGCCATCTTGGGTATCTGTGGGAGGGATGGATACATTTGCCTTCTTCCTTTCTACCACCCAGTCAAATCACTGACCAGCCATGTGATTCTATCTCCCAGAGTTGGGGATGGGGTGGGGAATGGGGGGAGTGTGAGGAAGGGTATTTACTGTGGTTTGAGAGTAAGAGGGAAGCTGAAAAGAGGAGATCCATGAGTTACTGTGGTTTTGTACAGTTCAGACTGCCCTTGAAGTGCTTCATTGATCCTATTAAAGAAGCTACCTGTGCACATTGGCCCTGAGGAGAAACCTTTGGAAATCTTGGAGTCTAGGAGTAGGCTGGATTTTAAGCAATTCCCTGGCTTTAGTATTCAGGCCACTTGGGCAGAAAAGTCCCTGGTGAAAGAGTAGAGGAGATTCTTGGGCATGTTGATAACTTCCATCAAAGGTTTTCCTCTAGGAGAGCCTTTAGGTGGAATGACTGCCCTCAAGTGCCTGTTCTGGTTTGGGTCACCCACCCAGTGCCATACTCTTCCTTAGCTAAGCCAGGATGAGGCTCAGGCCCCTTGTGAGAGAGAGCTGAGCCATTTGAAACTTATTCTATCCTCCCATCCTGATCCTTTCCTCCTGGGGTCAGAATAAGGTATATGTACTGTGACCAAGCCAAATTCCCCTCTTCTCCCTTCTAGAATTTAGCACCCAAGCTATGTATTTTGTTTTCATGTCCTTGGCTAACCACGAAAGAACAGCCCAAAAGAGTGAGACAAAGGACCAGGGCTGGGCCCTGAAAATCAGCCTTTCATTCAAGAAGCAGCTGAGACTACCCCCAATCCTAAGGCCCAGGACAGGCCTTTGAGAAACATAGGAAGTTGGAAGATGCTGCCAGAATGAGGAATTCTACTTCATGCTCACTTCGCAAGATCCTAGCTCCCAACCCTCCAACCTGTGGCCTCTGAAGTTTCTGGGAAAGAGATTCCTTCTGTCTTGGCTCAATATGAGAAGCAACTGCTTTCCTTTCATGGATAGACAAGTTGAGGTTGGAGATAGGGAAATGTAGAAAACTGAAAAGGCAACATACAATTTAGTTTATTAATAAATATATATACATACATATGTATAGATACACAAACATATTCACTGGTGGTTCTTTCCTTCATTGGACACACCATGGTACAAGTCTGGGATGAATGGATTGTTCCTTTTCCCCTAGTTCATCCAGGGGTAGAACCTCTCCCCAAGTGCCCAGAGAATTCCAAGAATAGAGATGCTTCTGACCCACTGTCCCCAGGAGGGTGCCTGGGCCCAAATCCATCCCTAATGATTGTTGCTATTAACATATGATGACCTGAATGTGATCTTCACTCCCCCACCTTTTATTTTAGGGATGGGGGGATGAGGGCATAGAAAATAACTATAGCCAAGGAGCAGAGGCTGCTTGTCATTTTCTCAGCCCGTGCATACTATAGCTGCAGCCAACTTGGGGCACAGAGAAGCAGTCGCAAAAGGCCTTGGGGGAGGGGAGAGAGGAAGAGAATGACTCCCTGGACCTCCCACAAAACCAAAAACTAGGTTTGATTCCTGTTCAAACAGGCTTACTTCCTTTACCACCAATTCTTGTCCCCAATTCTGTGATCTAAAGCTGCTGGAGTGGGAGAGGCAAGGAGTAATATATAACTAGTCATGGATTCCCATTTCTACACACACACACAGGTACATGTACACACGTTATGATGCCCTGAGACAAGAGTGTTTATACTCCTTCCCCCAGGCTTCTAGTCTTTGTTCTGAGTTCCTTTCTCTCTATACTTTCCCCCTTTCCCAAAGGGCAGAAGCTGCCAATTGTACTAAATTATATGCACAGTGAGGCATTCTGAAATTGGCTCATCTTCCACTCAACACACCCCAGAACCAGACCAGTGCAATCCTTCAACACTCCTTTTCCTCAGCTCAATACAGGTATATCTTGGCTTCCCACAATTCAAAGATCCCCTTAAGAGACGTCAAACACAAGGTCCCCTTACCCCCAATGTAGGCCAAATCAGATTAAACTATAATTGGGAAATATTTGACAAAGAAAAAAAAGCATAGATAATATTACATTCATCTTTAAGTCAAAATGTGGTCCACAGGGATCCTTGTATGTGGATTAGAGGCTAGAGGCCCCATTTCTATTTGAGTTTGACACCATCGATTTAGCTTTTTTTTTTTTTTTTTTTTTTTTTTTTTTTTTTTTTTACATTTTTAAACCCTTCTGTGTATTGGCTCCTAGGTGGAAGAGTGGTAAGGGTAGGCAATGGGGGTCAAGTGAGGACACCATCGATTTAGAACAGTGATTCCCAAAGTGGGCGCTACCGGCTCCTGGTGCTGCAGCGATCCAGGGAGGTGGTGATGGCCAGAGGTGCATTTATCTTTCTTATTCATTGCTATTAAAAATTTTTTTAATTTAATTTCCAGGGGGCTAAGTAATATTTTTTCTGGAAAGGGGGCGGTAGGCCAAAAAAGTTTGGGAGCCACTAATTTAGAGAGTATCATTCATTATTATAAATTCCTGCTTTTAATGAGTAGTGAACTCTGTAATGAACCATTCTGTAAAGAGAAGCATCTTTTTGTAAAAAAGGATATCACTCCATAATCTTTGACATAAAAATCACAAATGCATGCCATAAGAGACTCAAAATCCAATTCAACACAAATTAAGTGTCTTCTGTGTGCAAATGCTGGGACATCAAAAATGAAAAGGCAGCTACCTTCAAAGAGATTATACTCTACAGGATGAAAGAAACAGCATCTCAGTGAAATTGCTGGGGCCTAGCTAACAATGTGTGACCTTAAGCAAATCATTACCCCACTCCATGGCTCAGGTCTTTTCCAATAAAGTAAGGAAGTAGAACTAAATGATTTCTAGTTTTCTTCCATGCCTGAAGACTAGGACTTTCTGACCTGACTTCTCTCCTTTCCTTCCTCTTCCCCGCACCCCCCCCCCAATTCCTTCCCTCCTCTCCTACTTTCTCTCTCCCCACCCTTCTCTTTTGTTACTCAGCAGCTTCTTTCCTCCCTTCCAAATTCCTATCTTACCAGCTTCAGTTTCCTCATGCCTCATTTCACCTCTATTTCCCTTGCTGCCCTGAGTTCACCAGACCTGTTTGTTTAACCAGATGATTTAGATCTGGGAGCTGGATTATTTTAGGAATAATCTAGTTGAACCTCTCCATTTTACAGATGTAGACACTGAGGCCTAGAGAAGTGACTGACCCAAGGTCACAGGGAGAGCACTGGAATTTGAAGCAAGGTTTCTGAACTCCTTGTCCAGTCCCACCTCCATCACTTCCCTGCAACTTCGGTTCCCTATCGCCATCTCTGTGCCCTCCGCTTGTCCCCATTTTTTCCCTTCTCTCTCACCATTCCTTACCCCTCCCTTCAGTTGTGTCCCCCGCCCCCTGCCTCGTGCCTTCGTGACGTCGGACATAGGGGGCGGAGCTGTCCGGGCCCATATAGCAGGCGCCCGAGTTCCCACGCACTCCCCACCCGCTGCAGCAGCGGCTGAGGCGGGCGGGCGAGCCGGGCCGGGCACCACGCACGTCGGGCCCGGGCTTGCGGGGGCAGCTGCCTGCCGTGAGACCTAGGGGCAGTGAGGAAAGCCGGGGGCGGGGGAGCTGGCCCGGAATCATGCGGGGCCGCGATTGTGGCTGCCCGGGAGGGCTCGCGGATCGGTCGGAGGGCTGAGCCCAGGAAGCGGAGGCCCCTCGCCCCCAGCCCGGCTCCCGCGGCGCCCCAGACTGGGGGGATGCCGCACCCTCCCCATTGTTCCCGGCCTCGAATATGGGCGCAGCTGCCTCCAAAAGGAAGGCGCTGAGGAGCGAGGCCATGTCCTCGGTGGCGGCCAAAGTGCGGTGAGTGAGGGGCTGGGGCGGGGGAGAGGCGTACGCACACCGCAACCATCCATCTCGCAATCAGTCTGGTTGCCTTCGCCCGCAGTCCTGGGCATCCTTTGCAAAGCAGAGTTCAGGCTGCTGTCCTGCAGACCTGCCTAACGGCCAGGGAGCTGTCCAGTGCTAGAGGCGTCGGGG
>NC_058131.1:268371346-268457228 GCF_016433145.1 Gracilinanus agilis | reverse complement strand
TCTCTCTCTCTCTCTCTCTCTCTCTCTCCTCTCTCTCTCTCTCTCCATCCCCAAATAATGGGGTAAAATAACAATCTGGAATGCTGGGGATTGATTTACTTCTATGAATATCCAAACCATTGCATTTTCGCCATTTTGGATGAAAGCTAATTTCAAATACCCCTTAAACATCCCTGGCTCCTCAGAAGAGAAACCAGGATTAGGTGTAATCTCTGGACAACCTTGTTGTCCTAAACTGTGATAAAGACAGATGGAGAGACAGACAGACAGAGAGATGCCTTCAGGAACTCCTGAGGCATGTATGTAGAGTTTTCTTCATTTTCTGAATTCTCATTTCTGCTTTCAACAATTTTCTTGTTTCTTTTGTTGGATGTCAAGCTGCTTGCTTCCAGCTTTCATGTTTCAGTGGAATTAATGTATCTGCTTTGGTGGCTCTCTATCTCCCTTTCTTATTTGCTATTTCTAATCTGATTTGGGAAAGCCAGTAAGTGTGTTAGAACTGTCTGTAAGGGGCTGCTAGGTGGTTCCGCGGATAGAGAACCAGGCCTGGAGACAGGAGGTCCTGGGTTCAAATGTGGCCTCAGACACTTCCTAGTGTGACCCTGGGCAAGTCATTTAACCCCAACTGCCTAGCTTTCAGCAATTTTTTGCCTTGGAACTGATACTTAGTATCGATTCTAGGGCAGAAGGTAAGGGTTTTTTAAAAACTGTATGTAGACTTAAGAGTCAATAGGCTCAGTTTGAGAGAGTCTTACCAAAAAAAAGTGTGCTTCACTGCATGCATCTTGGAAAATTTGCTCAGATTCCCTTTTTGCCTTCTTCCTGGTTCTCATCTAGGTTCCAGAGAAGGGAGACTGCTGAGTGGTTGACCTCTGGATAGGTTGGGGCTTCTCAGACCTGTGAACATTCAGAGAGACTGTGTGTGATTGTGGAATGGCATTGTAGAGACTGGAGGAATCTGCCCCCAGTATAGGGAAGAATATCAACTCAAGGTTTAGAGCAAGGGTTCTTGGGTTCTTAACTTGCTGGGGGAGAGAAGGGATGATCTCTGAATTTATGTTGTTATTTTTAAAAATATATTTGATACCTGTATTTCAGTTGGTTTCCTTTGTAATGTTCTGCATTTTATTTATTTCATGCATTGTTCTGAAAAGGATTCCATAAGCTTCACTAGATTGTCAAAAATGGTTAAGAACCCTCGGTCCAGAGATAAGAAATGACAACTTACTTCTATGACAATCATGGCCAGATATTAGTAGGACTCAGGCCATGGGGTTTCCTGAGAGAATTTTTAAGGCAGATTTATAGTCTATGGTAGTCACTGGTTAGAAGAAGGGAGAAGTTAGATGACACAAGAAGGTCCTAGTGTTTCTCTGAGCTGGTGTCTACACTAACCCTTCCTGGTGTCCTCACCTTCCTGAGCCCGTCTCTCCCTGCCCCATCCCCATGGTGACTCTCTTTCAGATCACCTGCTGGCTGATGCCTTTGCTGGCCAAGAAGAATCTCCTGAGATGCAGCCAGCCTCCCAGAACAAACGCCGCCTTTCCCTCATCTCTGATGGCCGCTATGAGGGTGGTTTCTTGGAGGAGGCGGCAGGTGAGAAGGCAGCGAGTGAGGGCCCTAAGCCAAGGGTATATACTATCTCTGGGGAACCTCCCCTCTTGTCTGACCCCGAGGCAGAGGGCATCGAGCTGTCAGTCATGAAGGGCCGGCATCGGGGGGAACACCACCAGAGCCAACCCCTGCAGGGCTCGGGCAGCAGCGAGAGTGTCAGCCGGCCCTGCAAGAGCTGGGCTGGCAGCCGCCAGGGCTCTAAGGAATGTCCCGGCTGCTCCCAGCTGGCCCCAGCACCCTCCCAGCAGTCTTTTGAGCTGGACCATCACCAGGCCCCTGAGCCGTCAGGCCGCCGCAAGAAGCTGGAGCGGATGCACAGCATCGACCGTGTGTCTGGTGAGTTTTGGCTTCTCGCTCCATGCTGGCCCTTCTCCCAGCCTGGTCCCTCTGGGGTCTCAGAAGAAGCCAACTCATTTTGTGAACCAAAAGGGAGGAACTGATATCTCCATTCTCACTCAGTCCATCATTAAGTCCCTACAGATCCTCCCCTATGGCCACCAGATGGCTAGTGCTTTCCTTAGGTTCCAAACTCTAAGAGAGTACATAGTCTGGGAGGAGGCACAATCAAAATCAGAGAATATTAGATTTGGAAGGGACCTCTGTGGCTCTCTAGTCTGACCCAAACCCCAAAAGGAAGGTCTCACTCTAGCATATTTGACAAATGGTCATCAATCCTCTGCTTAAAAACCTCCAAGGAGAACCCACCTTCTCGGAGGCAACCCATTCCACTTCTGGACTAAGATTAAATTAGATCCATTGTAATTTCCACCCTGGATCATGGTTCTGCCCTCTGGGGCCAACCAGAACAAATCTAATCTCCTCTCCACATAATACCCCTTTATCCTTGAAGATAGCCGTCATGCCTCCCTGAGGCTTCTCTTCTCTGACCACAGATCCCAAGTCCTTTCAACCAATCCCCATATGACATGGGCTCAAGGCCTTACACCATCCTGGTTTCCCTCCTTGGAACACTCTCATGCTTATTAATGTCCCTTCTCAAGGCTTGGTGCCTAGAACTTAGAACAATCCAGAGTATGTCTGATGGGGGCAGAGTACAATGCAAATATCACCTCCCTCTTCCTGGCAGCTGCAGCCCCTCAATGCAGTCCAAGATCACATTATGACTGGCCTATCACCATGCTGACTCATAATGAGCTTGCAGTCCACTAAAACCCCAAGATTTTTTTCAGAACAAATGCTGTCTAACCATGCTTCTTCCATCTTATACATGAGAAGTTGTATTTTTCTATTCCAATACAAGACTTTGCATTGATCCCTATTGAATTTCATCTTACTAGATTCAGCCCAGTCTTCTTCTTGATCATCAGGATCCTTTTGGATCTGGACTCTGTCATTCAGTGTATTAGTTCTTCCTCCCAGCTTTGTATTATTGAAAAGAAGGAACCCCACCAATTCCTGCCCTAGAGGATCTGGGAGCAATGACGGGGGATGTGGGGTGGTGAGAGGCAGAAGGGAAAAGGAGGAGGAGTTCTGAGGAGTCTAATGGACCACAAACCTCAAGTTAATGGTGCATCTGGCAGAAAGGTAATCTCAGGTCTCATTTAGAGAGGCCTAACATCCAGAATGAAGGAGTCATCCCACTGTATTCTGTCCTAGGCGGTCCACATCTGCCATAGTTTTGTGTCTTTTGGATTGCCCTATTTTAAGAAGGGCAAATATCCAGAGGAGGGAAGTTAGGAAGATAAAAGGTTTCTGAATTCATGCCATAAGAGAGTCATTTGAAGGAAAGAGGCCCACTTAAAGGAGGGAAGGAAGGTTTGGTAGGAGACATGAGAACTATCTTCAAGGATTCCAATGGCTATCCCCCAGAAGAGGGATCTTTCTCTCTCCTCAGGAGTTCTGATTAACTCCAGAGGATAAAACTAGGAGCAGCGGGTAGAAGGGACAAGTTTGGGCTTGATGTAAGGGAAAATTCCATAACAAAGCTACACAAAAGGAATGTAGGGGATAAGCTAAAAGCCTTCTCAGTAAGATCATGGGTGAAACAAGAAGGCTCAGTGTCGCCACTATTCAGTATTGTACTAGAAATAGCAATAGGAGAAGAAAAAGAAATTGAAGGAATTAGAATAGGCCATATATAGGCCATGAGAAATAAAACTCTCTCTCTTTGCAGATGATATGATGGTATACTTAGAGAACCTTAGAGAATCAGCTAAAAAAACTAATTGATATAACAACGTCAATAAAGTTGTAGGCTATAAAATAGCCCCACATAAATCATCAGCATTTCTATATATGACCAAAGTCCAACCACAAGGGAGAGAGAAATTCCATTTAAAATATATAATATATAATGTTATATAAAATGTTATATATTATATAAAATATTATATAATTATTATTATATATATTATATAAAATAATATAAAATCCTTGGGAGTCTGTCTGCCAGGACAAACCCAGAAACTTGATGAACACAATGACAAAAGGGCTGTAGGCTATCTCAGAGATGATGGGTCTCCTGTCATTAGAGAACACCCAGCAAAGATGAGCATTTCCATTTGGGGGGTATGTTGTAAGAGGAATTATTTCTAAGGTCTGGATGGATTCAGATGGATTCAGAGATATCCCTTCCAACTCTGAAACTATGATTAGTGCAACCTGAGTTCAAATCCCACTTTGACTCGAGGCAAGTCATTTTTCTCTAGTCCTGTTTAAATGAAGGGCTAAACTAGGTGATCTCTAAGGCGCCTTTTCAGTTCAAAACCTTATGCTCCACCTAGTCACACGGGAGGGGCAGGTCTTCAGGTGCCAGCGCTGGGCTGCTCAGATCATTCCTTGGCCAAAGGAGGAGAATCCTCTGACTATACAGTTAGGTCCTTCTGTCTAATGTTGGACACCTCAGTGAGAATGAGATGCCAGTCCAGGGTCTCTGGCCCTCATTACTGCAGGCAACTACTAGGAGACTGGGTAAAAGACTTCTATCCTCCATGCCCCATAGAGAGAACTATCTCAACCTTATCAAATCAGCTTCTTCCAACAGAGGAAGGTTGTCTCAGGACCTCAGGGCTTTGAACTCCGTTCCTATATTCCAGCAGTCACGGCTCTTCTTCACCCCAACTCTCCACATTCCCTCCGTTGGATCAATTTTCTACTTAATTTTTTTTATTATAAACTTAATAAGCAACAACAGAAATGAACATTTTAGGGTCTAAAGGACAACAACAACAACAAAACATTTAATATGAGACCACGAATATAATTTTAAAGTTCGTGTTACGGAGGCAACTAGGTGACTTAGTGGAGAGAGAGCCAGGCCTAGAGAAGGGGCCTCAGACACTTCCTAGCTGTGTAGCCTTGGGCAAGTCACTTAACCCCCATTGCCTAGCTCTTGCTGTTCTTCTGCCTTAGAGCTAATACATAGTAAGTTTTTTTTATTTTTTTAATAAATAAAGCTTGTTACATTTAAAACAACAGTAACAAAATTGCCTTGTTTCTTTCCTTCTGAAACTTTTTTGTTTTCTTCTGTGAAACATTTTTAAAATCTTTCAATCCTCACTCATTCCCTCCATCCCCAAATAGAAGCCCTCCTTTGATAAATAAGTACAGTCGGTAAAAACGATTGCACATGCTGGCTCCATCTGAACATCCATCTTATTCCCCACCTTTGGGTCATCACTTTTTTCCACCTCCTCTTGTCTTCTCCAGATGAGGTCCCTGTCCGCACCTGGTTCCCCAAGGAGAATCTCTTCAGCTTCCAGACTGCAACAACCACTATGCAAGCGTGAGTCACCTATGTGTGCTCTGTGCCGTATATGTGTGTGTGTGAGGGTGAGTGTGTCTGTCTCTGTGTGTGTCTGTGTTTGTCCGTGTGTATGTCTGTGTGTCTTTCCATGTCTATACACATGGCTATGTCTGTGTCGGTGCGTCTGTCTCTGTATCTATGCACGTGTCTGTCTTTGTGAGTGTCTGTGTGTGTTTGCATCTGTGTGTGTGTCTGTCTCTGTGTCCACCTCTGTGTCTGTCTCTGTGTCTGTGTTTCTGTGTCTGTTTGCCTCTGTGTCTGTGTGTGTCTGCCTTTGTGTTTGTCTGTGTGTATGTCTGTGTCTGTGTGTCAGTGCATTTGCCTCTGTGTCTGTGTGTGCAAGCTCCTATTTCTAGCAATAGAGTGTCTGTGTTTGAGTCTGCAAGGGATAAGCAGCTTGTAACACAACAGCTAAAGTACGGGGCCAGGAGTTGGGAAGACTTTAGTTAAAATCTCAGACATATTAACTGTGTGACCCTGTGCAAGTCCCTTAAATTTCTCTCTGCCTTAGTTTCCTCATCTAGAAAATGGAGGTAATAACAGTATCTGCCTCCAAGGGTCACTGTGAGGATCAAATGAGGTAGCCTTTGTAAAGCTCCTGGTACATAGTAAGCACTGCATAAATGGTAGTTATTATTATGTTTTTTTCAGCCCTTAGGTGCACTGTCAACTCCCTTGGGTTATCTCTCCTGTCCCTAGCTATCAGAGCTGATGTAGAAGACCTCTGCCTCAGGTTTTCTTCTTTTACTTTGTTGTAAATCTTTTTTGATAACAGATCTCATCATTTTCTTCTTCTTTTTTTTTAAGCCCTTATCTCTGTCTTAGAATCTATACCAACTATCAACTCCAAGGCAAAAGAGTGATAAGGGCTAGGCAACTGAGGTAAGTGACTTGCCCAGGGCCACACAGCTACAAAATATCTAAGGGCAGATTTGAACCCAGGATCTCCAGTCTCCCAACCTGGCTATCTATCCTTTGAGCCATCCAGGATACCTGCCTTATGATGCCTGACCCCATCTTAAGGCCCTCTAAGAGCTTCCTGTCCCCTGAACCTGCCTGGCTTCCCGGTCAATGAATGAAAAAGCATTTATTAAATATCTCCTATTTGCCAGGCACTGGGTATACAAAAGCAATGAATTAAGCAGCCCCTACTCTCAATAAGAATCAGCTAAGTGGTGCAGTGGATAGAGTTCTGAGCCTGAAGTTGGGAAGACCTGTGTTCAAATTCAGCCTCAGACATTTCCTAGTTGTATGACCCTGAGAAAGTCACTTCATCTCTGTTTGCCTCAGTTTCTGTTGTCAAGATCAAATGAGATAATTTTTGTAAAATGCTGATGAACCACACTGTGCCTGGGACCCAGAAGGCACTTTATAAATCCTAGCCATTATTGTGAAATAGCTTTTTTTTTTCAAATATGGCAAGAAGCTTATTTTTCAGAAGATAAAAATGCATAACTAAAGTTTATATAGGATAAATACAAAATAAAGTCCAAGGCAGCCAGGTGACTCAGTGATAGAGTGTCAGACCTGAGATCTTCCTGAGTTCAAATCTGGCCTTAGACACTGACTAACTGTGTGACTCTGGGCAAGTCACTTGATTCTGTTTGCCTCAGTTTCCTCATCTGTAAAATGAGATGGAGAAGGAAATGGTAAACCACCTTAGTGTCTTTGCCAAGAAAACCCCAAATGGAGTCACAAAGAGTTGGTCATGACTGAAAAAAATGACTCAACAATAAAGTGATGTCCAAGGGAGTCTGGGAGGGAGGCTACTATCAATTGTGGGAATCGGGAAAGGCTCTATGAAAAAGATGGTGCTTGGAGGCTCAGAGAGAGAAAGAGATCCTCTGAGGCAGAGGTGAGGAGGGAATGCGTTATAGACATAGGCAGTGCAAAGACATGGAGTTGGAGAGTTGCGGGTGAAGAACAGACTGAAAGCCAGTGTGACTGGATTTCAGAACAAGAGAGAGATTAATGTTTAATGAGGCCAGGGGCAGTTAGGTGACTCAGTGGATTGAGAGCCAGGCCAGGGCACTGAAGGTCCTGGGTTCAAATGTGACCTCAGACACTTCCTAGCTGTGTAATCCTGGGTGAGATATTTAACCCCCACTGCCCAGTCCTTACTGCTCTTCTGCCTTGGAACTGATACTTAATATCAATTCTAAGACAGAAAGTTAAGGGGTTTTGTGGGGTTTTTTAGTGTTTAATGAGCCTGGAAAGATAAGTTGAGTCTGGTAAAAAGCTAAACAGAAGAATTTATATTTTATCCAAGGGGTAATAGGGAGCCGTGGAAGTTTATTGAATAAGAGAGTGACATAATTAGATCTATACTAAGAAAAATCACTTTGTCAGCAGTGAGTAGGATGGACTGGATTGATGAGAGATTTGGGGCAGGGGAATGAATCAAGAGAATGCTATAACATTCCAGGCTTTAAACTTAAAGGGTAAGCTGGATGGACAAAGAGAAGTCAAATACAAGGACTGTTGTGGAGGTGTCCCTAATCACCATCCCTTCTGCACTTGCCATCATCTAGGTCCCTGGTGTTAACAACTGCTGCTTTCTTTCCCTTCTCCTCATATCCTCATATCCTCCCATACATATTCCAGACCATTCAAGTGTGTTTTCTGGAAATTATTCACAAGGAACTATTTGAACATTTTATTGGAAGGGGGGGGGTGGCACAGCTAAGTGGTGCAATGTATAGAGAGCTGGCCCTGGCATCAGGAAGATCTGAGTTCAAATGTGATCTCACATACTTGCTAGCTGTATGACCTGGCTAATTCCCTTGATTCTGTTTGCCTCAATTCCTCATCATAAAATGAGCTAGAGAAGAAAATGGCAAACCTCTCCAGGATCTTTAAAAGAGAGAGAAAAAGGTAATTCTACACCAGGGAGAGATATGTGTGCAAAAGAAATTTCCTCATCCCCACCTGGAGGGTTGGGAGAGTGAGCAGAGTCAGGGCTAAACTTCTTGAGCTCAGCTTTGGACTTTTCCAGATCCAGATTGGTCCTTCTGATTGTTTTCAGCCTGGACCTAGCTATGTCAGGGCTCTGGATGCTAATAGTCATCGTCTCCAGTGGTTTTATGGAGATTTGCATCCTAGAGCTGAATGAGTCCATTGGCCTCTCCTTCCATCCAACTATCCTCAGGCCACATTCCCACCTAATGGCTGAATCTCTGGCTTCTCCCACAGTCAGAGGACATTCTTCCTCTGACTAAAATAAATGAATTACTCCTGAAAGTGCAGAGAAATCAACACCTTCCCTGTGTGTCTCTGTGTGAGTATCTGTATGTCTGTATATCTGTGTGTGAGTGTGTGTCTCTGAGTGTATCTTTATGTGTCTGTGAGTATGTGTCTGTATGAGTGTGTTTCTGCGTGTGAGTATATGTGTCGGTGTCTGTGTGTATTTGTGTGTGTGTGGGGGGGGGGATGAGGACTGAAGAGGAATTTTTGTATACATATCTGACTGCCTATGTCTCCTACCACACATCCGTCTAGGTTTGTCTGTCCGAGTGTCTGTGTCCGCCACGTTGTATATTTGCCTTTATGCATTTGACTTCATTTCTATCAGAAGGTGTCTGACGTGGGGTCTGCCCTCATGTACCCGTGTACATCAGTTGCCTGTCTATGTGGATCTCACATGGCTCTGTGTGTCTCCTCCGTGTGTGGTTCTGTGCATCTGACTGTAGATCCGCACCTCTCTATCCATTTGTGTCTGTGTTTGTACATGCTGGCCTGTGTGGTTCTGATTGCAGTTTTTCTTGTGGGTTTGTCCATGTATCTTTTTGGGTGTTGGGTCGTGTGTCTTGTGTGTATAACGGGTAAGTGTTCAAGCATTGGCTTGTCGTTCCATGTCGGTGTTTGTTTGGGTCCATACTTGTATCTGTGTATTTGTGTAAATGTATCTGTGTGTGTAATGTGCATCTCCGTGTTCGTGTTTCTACATGGGCATAACTGTGCTGGTCCTGGGCCGATGTTTTCATCCTTCCTCCCTTTTCTAGAGGCCTTTCCTCTCCTAGCCAGCCATTCCAGAGTACACTTGCCATCTCATCTCTGAGCCCTGAACCTGAAGAGCTCAAAGACTGCCTAATACAAACCTACAGGCCTGTCTGGCTCCATGTCAGGAGACTTCTTTCTTCAGTCATGTCCTATAATGGGCAGCTCACTACCTTATGAAGCAGTACATAAAATATTCCTCTGCTGGTGGGAGTTATGAAGGCCCTCAGTCCCCTTGTTAATGGGCAAAGATGAGCTTCAGATATTTCCTAGCTGTGTGACCCTGAGCAAGTCACCTAACCCCAATTGTCTAGCCCTTGATGCTCTTCTGTCTTGAAACCAATACTTAGTATTGATTTTAAGACAGAAGGTAAGGGGGTTTTTTGGGTTTTGTTTTTTTTAAGATCAGCAACAATTTCAGAAAAACTTGTTTGAGGGGCTACTGGGTGGCTCAGTGGATAGAGAGTCAGGCCTAGAGACGGGATGTCCTAGGTTCCAGTCTGGCCTCAGACACATCCTAGCTGTGTGACCCTGGGCAAGTCACTTAACTCCCATTGCCTAGACCTTACTGTTCTTCGGCCTTAGAACTAATACACAGTATTTTTTGATAAGGGCTTAAAAAAAGAAAAGAAAAGTCTGTTATTTGAATTTTTGTAAACCAAATACCATCTTAAATACACCAAAGGAATTTGATGTGTAAAGTATCCTGCAAAAAATTCATTTGGGGTCTTATTAATCATCACCCCCTAATTCATATTTGGTCTATTCTGCATTTTTTCCTTCATGGAATTGACTTAAATTGAGGCCCACCAACTTCTCCTTGGCTAACTTTTTTCCAGGCAAAAATCAACTTCCTTCAGGCTTTCCACATGGGTATAACCCCTATGGCACTGGCCCTCTTGTATAAAGTCTCACCCCCAGGATCTCCAGCTCAGAGCTAGTCTTGCCTTTCTAAGTGCCACCAATACTCCATGACCAGCGGAGGGTTAGTGAATGGGTCGTTGGGCCACCAGGATCCTGTACCCTTTTAAAAATGCCACCCAATAAGTGGCAAGGCTATAGGGGGTGGGGAGGAAAGGGAACTTAGCGATTTAATTGAACAAATATGTTTAAGGCACCTCCTATATGCTACATACTAGGAAGAGAGTGATAAAAATAACAGAGCTCTCACCTTCAAAAAGGGAGAGGGAAGAGAGGCAGTCACATGCTCTGACAAGCATCATGCAGGAGGAGTGTGGAAGCGAATGAGATATCCAGATGAAGTGCTCTAGAAATATTTGAGAGGGAGAGGCTGATTTCAGCCAAGGAGGCCAGAGTAACTGTGTGAAGGCACTTGAGCCTTGAAACAGGGATGTCAGCCTGGCCTCTGCCATGTAGACCATTCCCAATATATGGGCCAGTTCTTGGCAGAAACCTGAAAACAAATGGTTACCCTGCTCTAGTGAGCCCTTGCCCTCTTCTTTCCCCGAGAGCAGAATCCTAGTATTTAGGTATCCCAGAGGAACCGGGGACAGCCCTCCTCCCTGCTATTCCTCTCATCCTTTCACAATACACACCCAGCTTTTTTCCAGGATGTTTCAAGTGAAGGGTCCCTGCTCCAGAGGAGAAGCTGAGACCCAGGCTGGAGGCAGGCTGCTGCAGTAGTAACTACTAACCATCCCTTCTCTTTCTTCTCTCCCTTCCTGCCTTCCTGTGGCTCCAGCATCTCGTAAGTAGATTTGTCCCCCCACTGTATGTCTGTAAGCATCTCCAATGGTTTCCTATGTTTCTGGGGACACCCCTTTCAGACTCCCCCATTTGCCTTCCCAAGGCTTGAGCTGACCAGGATGTCTTCAGTGGAGTTCCTAGGCTGAGCCCTGGGACCAGGTGTGCTTCTACCTCTATCCCTAAAGAAGAGGTGTGATGGAAGGGACTGAGAGCCCCCCACCCTTCCAACACCCAGGCCCTACCAGGGACTGGACAGACAGAGAGCTAAGGAAAGAAATGCCCCGCTTTCAGGCAGGCTCAGATGCTGGAGGAACAGGGAGTCCCATTTTTGCTGCTTTGCCCAAGTTCCCAGTAGCTCCCTCAAGTTCTGTGCACAGTTCCTTGCCCTCGCTCGGGCCCGCACTGGTCTTCTCTACCTCTCGTTGTCCACTTTGCTGGGATACGTGCCTCCGTCTGTGTGCTGTCCAGCGTGTTGGGCGACCCTGGGGGTTAATGACGTACCGTGGTTTCTCAGGGTGTTCAGGGGCTACGCTGAGAGGAAGCGCCGGAAACGAGAGAATGATTCCGCAGCCGTAATCCAGAGGTAGGGCCTGGCAGCCACAGCCAGCCCATGGTGTTCTCCCCTGTCCAGAGTCTTGTCTCCTGTCCGTGCTGTAGTCATGAGGGAGACAGGCAGGCCTAATGGAGTGGGGAGGATGGGGGCCGGCTCTAAGTCCCCTTTGGCTGGGCTCTGCCTCAGGAAATGTTTGGGCAGAAAGTCCACAAAAACACTTCACAAAGATTGCTTTGGTCTGTAGGATAGCCTAGGGCAGGAGGGGCCCAGGTGAGGCTACCTAGGTGACTAACAAGGGCTCACCTTGTGACCTCAGGGTGACAATGAGACCCAATTAGCTATGCAAGGACCTCCATCGATATTTCTGTAAGGCTACCCTTCCCAAAACCAGATCTTGGTTGGACAGACATTTTCTCTTCCCAGGCAGAGCCACTTCTTCTAGGGAACAGCAAAGGCCCAAGGCTATGATCTGGGAGAGATTCTCTTTACAGATGTAATACAGACAGACTCCAAGTTGCTCCTCAGACTAAATAACATCAACTAGTAGCCTGGCTTCCCCCCTTGTCCTCCTATCTTGCCTCAAAGCCAGAGCATGAGGGGGCTAATAGGAAAACAGACACTCTGGCCTCCTTAAAATTCTAGGGGTGGGGCAGCTGGGTAGCTCAGTGGATTGAGAGCCAGGCCTAGAGACTGGAGGTCCTAGGTTCAAATCTGGCCTCAGACACTTCCCAGCCGTGTGACCCTGGGTAAGTCACTTGACCCCCATTGCCTACCCTTACCACTCTTCTGCCTTGGAGCCAATATACAGTATTGACTCCAAGACGGAAGGTAAGGGTTTAAAAAAAAAAATCTAAAAAAAAAAATTCTAGTAGGATCAACTTAAGTGACCAGGCCTTTTGCCTTTGTGGCCCTGGAGACTAGAGAAATGAGGACCCCCACATGAGCTGTTACCTGATGTAGCCAAATGGTTTGCTATCCTTTTGTTAGGTACTCATGTGCTGTTGTGGTCAACAGGGTGATTTGAGGGGAATTGGGAATCGGAGCATCCCAAGCAGAGGCCCACAGGGAAGTAGGGAGGGACTTAGAGACTGGCACACCGATAGCTGGGCCCTAGAAATATGATCTATGGCCTCTGTTCTTGGTCCTGTGGCTACAGAGAGAAGAAAATCTGCAGGGTCTTAGAGGGGTCAGGAGTGTAACTGACCTGTTAGTTATCTGTGGACTCTTCCCCCTTAGTGGATTCCAGATGCCCTAGATGAGGCCTCCAAACACAGGAATCCCTTTCTCCCCACTCCCATCCCCCTTCCAGAGGAGTATATAAGCAGCCTTGATCCTTCCTTCTAAGATCTGGCCATCTCCACTGCCAAGCCTGGGGGGTAAGCAGTCCAGTTCAGGCCAGATAATGAGTGCACAGGCATGGGACCTCCAAAACACCCATCCCCTGCTTCTTCTTATTGTCAGGGCCCTAGAATCTTCTCTGCTTAGTCATTTGACAATGACTTTATCAAAGCCCACCTAGCCCTACCCTTGGGAGCTCCTAGCATAGAAGGGAAAGTAACAGGACACATGGAGGGTTGTGTACAGAGCTCCACAGAATTAGGAAAAGGGTCAGATGATGGACACAATCTTTGCATGACAGGAATTAAGAAGGAGAAATGAGCTCTGTGGAGGAAGTGAAGTTCATCATTAGCCTAAAGAAAAATTAGGATCTGAATTCTCAGAAGAATAAAGGAGGACATTGATGGAGGCTGGAAGGAAGGAGTCTGGAACTGGCCTGTTTAGGAGTCAAAGTTATTAACCTGAAGGAAGTAAAGTGAGAGAAATCTGGCTAAGTAAAGCCCCATCTACCTTGTGGAGAGCCTGGAATGCCAGGATAGAATTTGTATTTGATCCTGTGAACAAAGAGCAACCACCAAAGGTTTTAATCAAGGAAGTCACATAGAGAGGAAGCATTGGAAAGATTATTCTGGCAGTGCTTTCAGAGGGGCTGAAGTGGGTACAGGTTGGATACACTTATGGATGAACAGAGAAGAGGGCATGAAGACCTAGGTGGCCATGTGGGACATACTGTAACAGAAGAATCTAAAGGGCTTGGCAAATGGATGGATATGATAGAAAAGGGAAGAATCTAAGGGGACACTAGTTTTGAGTCAGGATGATTAGGGGTGGGGAGAATTAGAAGCAAATCAGGAATAGGAAAATCAGAAGGGAAAGATTATGTGGGAAGAAAGATGATGAGTTCAATATTAGACTGTGTGTGGTGTCACCTACCATCTGTTCTGTGGTTCAACATGCTTTGGCTAGTCGTTTCCATCCTATGTCATGGCTCCCTTTGTCTTCCTCCCTTGGGCTCCTAGAAATATTTGATGGATTGATAACAGATGGATCAGACAGGCAGACTGATGGATAAATTAGATGGATGGACAGACAGATAGATGGATGGATGATAAATGGACAGATTTTTTCAGTCAGGCCATGGAGTTTGGGTCAACCTCACCCCCCCACCTCCCTACCCCTGGCCCCTACTGTTCCCAAACCCTATCATTGGGCTTCCACCCTTATGGTCCCTGGTTTCTGCTTCTCCTCCTGCCAGGAACTTCCGGAAGCATCTTCGAATGGTGGGCAGCCGGCGTGTGAAAGCCCAAAGTAAGGCTGGGGGAGGGGGCCAGCGGGGGTGGCATTTCCAAGATGGAGGTTAGCTTTCCCTCCAACACTCCAGACAGACAACCACCGGTTGTGGGGGAGGCCACTGCCACTCGCTAATGAAGCCTGGCTTGCCTGGGTATCCATGCTTTGCATGTTGCTTGCTGACAGACTAGCTAGGCAGTGAGTGCCACCCCCAGCCCAGGGGCATATAGGGCTCAGACCCTGAAGGCCGATGACCCTGGAGAAGAAGTAAAAGGAATCTAGGGGAAGACAAAGACTTAATGGGGTGGTTTACTCCCCAAGATCAAGCTGCTTCTGAGACTGTTAGCAATTTCTCTGCTCCCACCCTATCCTGAAACCCCTGGAACAGACATATCCCAGAACTTCAAGGCCGCTTTAATGAAGTGCAGAGGTCTTGGTGGCTTGAGACTATTGGAACCCAGAAATCAAGGCCCAGGAGCTGCTAGGTTTGACTCTGGGGCCAGGAGTACCCGGTCCAGACAAAAGGAGGAAGTCAGGCACCCCGGGGGGCCCTGCCTTCCACCCAGGCACTGCCCAAAGTCCAGTGCTCTGCTTACAGTCTGGGCCATAGCTCCTGCTCTTGCTAATCCCCCCCTCCCCCATTTTGCTTCCACTGCAGCCTTTGCTGAACGTCGAGAGCGGAGCTTCAGCCGGTCCTGGAGCGACCCCACCCCCATCAAAACCGACTCCTTCCACGACTCCCGAGACAGTAGGTTCCAGGCGCTAGACCCCTGACAGGACAGACAGTGACCATCAGGCCCAGCCTGCCCTCTTCCCCTCATTCTAAAGTACATGGGTGCAGAGACAGGAAAAGAGACTGAAATAAAAAGAGGGGGAGAGAAACAAAGACAGAGGGAGAAAGAGTAAGGCAGAGAATCAGAGCAAGAAGGACTAAGTGATGAAGGGGAAAAGGAAGAAAGACAGGAAGAGGAAAAAGGAAGAGATTAGAGCAGCAGAAACAAAAAAACCAGCCTGCAGCTTCCCAGCTCAGGTTGAGAACTGTTGGGTCACTTCTTTCCTGTCCTTCCTTGACTGCTGGGAATCCTGTGCTTCTACTTCCCACCTACCTATCCTCACCCTGGGAGAATTCAAAGAAAAATCTCTGCCCTGCACCTTCAGGGCTCCTCCAGGTCCCACACCAGCTGGGAAGTCCTTTAGCCTGAAAAGCAGCAAACATTCTCAAGCCACAAGGCCCCCTGCTCCCAGCCCTGACGCCCACCCCGCTAAGCAACGGTGGAGGGGCCGGGGAGCACTTTCCTCACTGAGCAGGGGGATGGCCAACCTGAGCTGGGCAGGGGCAAAGCCACTGCTGGGTTGGGTGGGGCTGCTGTGCGGGGCTGGGGCTAGGAAGCTCACTCTCATCTCATGCCAATGCTGCTTCTCCCAGCCATTGGGGGTCTTCAGGCTGCAAGGTGGCCCAACACTGAAAAGGGGCCAACCCAAGCAGGCAGGCCTCGAAGCTGTGGGCACACCCCGAGCATGGGACTAAGGGATGCATTTGACACACCTGGGGTGTACAAGAAGCAAGATGTTCCTGGGGAGGGAATGTGAGAGTGGGCAGGCTTGGCTCTAGTCCCCACTCTGCCAGTGAATGACTTGCTAACATTGAGCAAGTGACTCCTCTAGGCCTGTTTCTCCATGCAGGGCCCTTCAAACTGTAATATTCTAGGATTCTGTAGAAGGGTTGTCTCTCTTTTCCCATCTGTAGAAATGGAAATATCTGCCCCTCTCCAGGTCTCTGTGTGTTGGGGGAGAGGGTTTGTGATAAGTGGTATGAGTGTTGGATGCAAATTCAAATTCAGGACATTAACTTTGCCGGGGACAGGACTCACTCTAATGCCCATTCCCAGTAAGGTTAGCTTCTAGGAACTGGTTGGACAGTACCCTTTTCCCCTCATGTCAAGGTCATGACCTCCAGAATTCCTGCTGTACCCTGGATGAGGATCTGGAAGATTTAGATTGGGAGACTGAGAAAGAGCAGGAAGCTGCAGCGTGTGACTTCGAGGACTTTGCCCCCCCCAAAGTCATGGTGAGACCCTAGACACCCTTGGCCTCCCCAGCACTGGACCAGGGTCCCCTAGCAATTCCTTGAAACTTAGTGCTAATTCCTGACTCCCCAGTGGGATGGATTGTCTGGTCCAAGCCCTATAGAAGAGATGCTGCTGCCCAGTTTGTGACTTCTTCCAGCCAGTCCCCAAAAGGACCAGAGAAGCTGAGGGAGGGGAAGGGGTTATCTGGCAATAGGGCCCTTCCCATCTCCAGGGGACACACTTCTCCTTTGTGGGTTGGTCATTCCAACTATTCCTCTCTTGCTCCTCAGCTCATATCGTCCAAGGTTCCCAAAGCCGAGTATATCCCAACCATCATCCGCAGGGATGACCCATCCATCATCCCCATCCTCTATGTGAGTACTCTCTGCCCCCACAGTATTACTCCCTACCATAATCCTTCAGTATTAGCTCCCTAGAAAGGAAGGGGTGGGAGGACTTTCTTGTATTATATTTGGAAGACATGGAAAAGCTCTCTTTGCTTATTTATATTTCTCTGATAGTTCACCTTTTATTCCTGTTTTCCATTTGGTTGGAGACTGAGGCACCTAAATGTGTATAAGTGAGATAGCCCTGGGTCTTAAGTCCTGAAGTATCCACACTTGGATTTTTAAAGTTTTTCAGAACTACTATAGTTTGGATCCTAGTTCCAGCCCCCACTTCTCTACCTTCAGACCACAAAATACACTTTCTTTTTTTTTTTGGAGGTAAAGAGGTGTTTAATCATGGGAAGAGTCTCAGTGAAGGTACAGAGATAAGATAGAATAGTTAGGAGACTGGTTTGATGTATTTGCCACCAGTGATACATTCAACTTGCTGGGGGTCTTCCTAATACTCTCTTTTTTTTGAAAACATTTATTAATATTCATTTTTAACATGGTTACATGATTCATGCTCCTACTTTCCCCTTCACCCCCCGCACCCCCCCCACCCATGGCCGATGCACATTTCCACTAGTTTTGTCATGTGTCCTTACAAAATACACTTTCTATGTTTTATTCACCAGAGAAAAGAGAATATACAAATTCAGAGATAATCCATTAAAGGAAGGAATTTGCCAAAGGTCTGTTGTCATCTCTGGGTGTATCTAAGACAAGACAGAGAAACCACTAAAATCTGTGAAACCCAGAAAACCCTGTACAGTGAGGCTAACCCATCCTGTTGATTCATATTGGAACAAATAATCTTTGGATTTTCTTTTTTAAAATTAGCCATTTCATTAGCCACCAGATCATGGGTTCTAAGCTAGAAGGGACCTTTGAGGTCCAACAAGGTATAGTCCAATCCCTTTATTTTGCAGGTGAGGAAATTAAGGCCAGATAAATTAAATGATTTATCATCTGTCATACATTGTAAGTGGAAGAACTGTGATTCAAGGCCAGGAAGTATCTGAGCCCAGGACCTCCCATCTTTCGGCCTGGCTCTCAACCTACTGAGCCACCAACTACCACCCACTTTCCCCCTGTGTGCTCCCATTGGCTTCTGGGCAGAGGGATGGGGGAGAGGGGGACAGGAGTAGCTCCACCCCAGTCCCTCTGCCTTTCTAGTAATGAACTCTTGTGGGGTGGGGAGGGAGGCCACATGCCCATAGAGTGTGCCACCTTTGGCACCCATGCCATAGGTTTGCCATCTGATCTAGACAGTCTAGGTTGGTCTCATAGTGAATCATACTTTAAGTCTCATAAAACAGGCTTTTGGTACAGTGCCATCTCAACGTATAGCTCACTTATATCATTAGAAGTCATCCAGGGAGCAGCTGGGTAGCTCAGTGGATTGAGAGCCAGGCCTAGAGACAGGAGGTCCTGGGTTCAAATTTGACCTCAGATACTTCCTAGCTATGTGACCCTGGGCAAGTCACTTGACCCCCATTGCCTAGCCCTTACTGCTCTTCTGTCTTGGAACCAATACACAGTATTGATTCTAAGTCAGAAATTAAGGATTTTTTTAAAAAGTCATCCAGATTAACCCCCATCATTTTACAAATGCAGAAACTGAGGCTCCAAGAAGTAGAATGATTTGCTCAAGGTCACAGTGGTAAAGCTAGAATTTGAACACAGATGCTCTGGCTCCAAATCCATTATCCTTCGCAATGGATCATGTAGCCTGTTGCTTAAGTTGGAGATGCAATGGGATGGGCAGGTGGAGATGAAGGCAGTTGATTACATAGACCTAAAGTTCAGGAAAGAGATTATTAGAGTTAAATGTATTGATTGGGGAATTGTCTGAATAAAGATGAAAACTGAACCCATAGGAGCTAAATAGATTATAGAGAGAGTGGAGAAAGAGAAGGAGAAGAAAGGTCAATACACAATCTAATGTGGACCCACAGAACTTATTCACCAACTAAGATTTTTAAAAGTCACTTACCAAAGGTGGAAGGGCAGTTGAGTGGCACCATGGATAGAGTACTTGGCCTGGAGTCAGGAAGACTTATCTTCTTGAATTCAAGTCTGGCCTCAGACACTAGCTGTGTGACCCTGAGCAAGTCATTTAACCTTATTTGCCTCAGTTTCTTCATCTGAAAAATGAGCCAGAGAAAGAAATAGCAAACCACGCCAATATCTTTGCCAAGAAAACCCCAAATGAGTTACAAAGAGTTGAACGTGACTGAAAATGACTGAACAACCACAACCAAAGATGGAAGCAAAGATATAGCAAAGAACAAAAAAGTGACAGAATTCTGTACAGATAATATCGGAAGCCCAGAATGAGGTCATCTGAAGTAGCTAAAAAAATTGCTTGCTAACTTAGTTGGGCACAAGAGAAAAATCAATGAGGGGCAGCTAGGTGGTTCAGTCGATAGAGCCAGACTAGAGACAGAGATCCTGGGTTCACATCTGGCCTCAGACACTTCCTACCTGTGTAACTCTGGGCAAGTCATTTAACCCCCACTGCCTAGCCCTTAATGTTAAATTGATACTGAGATAGAAGGTAAGGGTTAAAAAAAAAAATAGCAGGGGCAGCTGGGTAGCTCAGTGGATTGAGAGCCAGGCCTAGAGACTGGAGGTCCTAGGTTCAAATCTGGCCTCAGACACTTCCCAGCCGTGTGACCCTGGGCAAGTCACTTGACCCCCATTGCCTACCCTTACCACTCTTCTGCCTTGGAGCCAATACACAGTATTGATCCAAGACGGAAGGTAGGGGTTTAAAAAAAAAATTAAAAAAAAATAGCAAGACTAAGGCACCAATTGGATGATAATGGAGGGTAGAGGGTTTTTTTTTACTTCTATTTTAACAACTAACAATGAACTAAAAAAGTTAATATAGAATTGAAGACCAAGATAAATGACAAGATCCGAGAGCAACTAGCAGCCTTCAACATATTCATGTTGTATTACCTGGGGGTGCTCAAAGAACTGGCAGAATGATTTCAAAGATCTCTGGAATATCCTGGTGAACAAAAAGCTTCCATTGAACTGGAGATGAGCAAATGTCCTGGATTTCAAAAGGATGATAGAGGTTGTTATTCATGATTTATGGGACAGTGGATTTGATGTCAATTCCAAGCAATATTTTAGAATGTATTGTCATTGTGATGGTTTTGAGCAATTAGAAAGGCAAAAAGTGATCACGGACCATTTCGTTTTCATCAGGACAGATCTGAGGGGCAACTCAGTGGCTCAGTGGCTAGAGAGCCAGGCCTAGAGATGGGAGTCCTGGGTTCAAATGTGGCCTCAAACACTTCTTGTGTGACCCTGGACAAGTCATTTAACTCCCATTGCCTAACCTTTACCACTCTTTTGCCTTGGAACTGATACACAATATTGATTCTAAGATGGAAGGTAAAGGTTAAAAAAAAAAAAAAAAAAAAGACAAGTCTTGCCAGATGACCTCCTTCCTGTCTCTCTTTCTTTCCTTCCTTCCTTCTTTTCTTCCTTCTCTCCTTTTTCTTCTTTCCTGCCTTCCTTCCTTTCTTTTTCTCTTCCTTCCTTCCTTCCTTCCTTCCTACCTTCCTTCCTTCCTCCCTCCCTCCCTTCCTTCCTTCCTTTTTCTCTCTTTCTTTCTTTCTCTCCTCCCTCTCTCCCTCCCTTCCTTCTTTCCTTCCTTCCTTTTTCTCTCTTTCTTTCTCTCCTCCCTCCCTTCTTTCCTTCTTTCCTTCCTTTCTTCCTTCCTCCCTCCCTCCTTCCTCTCCTTTTCTTTATTTCTTCACAGGCAAGAAAAATTAACCAAATTTAGCCAGATGAAGTTTATAAGGATAGATGTAAAGTCCCATACTTGGGTTAGAACTTTAATTGCACTAATATAGGATGGTAAACATTTGGCTAGGCACTATTCATGTGAGTTTTAGTGGAGTGAAAGCTCAACATGAATCAATCAATAGTAGATATACCAACAACAACAACAAAAGGCTGATGGTATCTCAGGCTTCAATTAAAAGAACCACATGCCCAGGGTGAAGGAAATGGCCTTATTAGAGGATAAGCCTGTGGCCATCTGGCCTAGACAGATCACATCTGGACAATTAGAGTTTATTCCAGCATTTACAAGTTGAAGCATATCTTAGGTAGGAAATGAGTATGGTAAAGGGACTGGAGGCCCTGTCAGAAGAGGATTGTTTAAAGCAGGAGTTCCTAACCTGGAGGCTATTGACAGATTTCCAGGGGGAGGTGTGTGAATTTTTTTAAAAATATTTTGACAATTATATTTCAATATAGTTATTTCCCCCCATGATCCTACACATTTTCTCTGTCCTATTTAAAAACGTTCCTGCTGTTGGCAGAAGTCACCACACTTCTGCACTTCAGTTGATGGTCTTTTTAAAGTTGTTTCAATAGAATCACACTGATAATGAAACTCTAAACTTATTTCCTTTAATGACCAGCCCACAGTTCATTGCAAAGCCAATGTGGAAGTCTTGTTCTGAGAACTGTTCCAAGAAGGGGTTCACAGGCTTGTTCTGAGAATTATTCTGATAAGGTATTCACAGACCTCACCAGAGTAGTAGGTGAATGTGTGTGTGTGTGTGGGGGGGGGGGCGCTATTACATGAAAAGGTAAAGAACTCCAGAGTTAAAAGGATTGAGATCCTCAGTCTACAGAAGAAAAGACATGGTGGGGGAAAGGTGGATGGTACAATAGCTGTCTTCAGTATTTGAAGGGCTGTCCTTCAGAAGGGGGGGATTCAAGTTGGTTTTTTGCCTAGCCCTGAATTAGGAGTCCTGAGTAAGTCACCTAAAGGCAGTCGTCATCTAAATAGAAGGAAAATTAGAACTATTCGAAAGTCTTTTGGGCTACTTTAGAAAGTTTTGGGTTCTGCTTCACTGGGAGTCTTCCATTGGAGGCTGGAGGACCACTTATCAAGAACATTGATAATGTTAAATATATTTACTAAATATATTAAATTATTAAATATAATGTTAAATGATAATAGATAAAGTTTAGATTAGGGAAGGGATGCTGAGATCCCTTCTAATTCTGAGATTCTATGGGAATGTAGCACAGGGGTAAAAGAAAACCCCCTTTTGCCCAAGTTAATTGGGTCCATGCCCAACTCTCATGAACCTTGTCCAGAGAATGACATTTCCCTTCTAGTCCAATATCCATCCTGATCAGAGTCTCACCTACGTGAAGAACTTGGATAACTCCTGATTGTATAGCTGGTTTGGGCTTCTCTCGCCATTACGCCTTTCTAATTACTGATTCCCAAACCTTCCTTCCCACCACCAAGGGAAAAACACCAGCCAGTAAATGCAACAGAAGTGATGAGATAACAAGAATGAGTAATTCAGCTTGGCACCCATCTCCCCCAAGTTCCCAGAAGGCAAACCTTTCCCTTGGTTTCCTCATTTCTAAAATGAGGATGATAATTTTTATTCTCCCTGCTTCACAGAGTTGTTGCTGATTCCACAGCACCTCAGCTCAAGAAGAAGTTGGTAGCAAATTTAGAAGGTTTAAAGCAGGATCAGACAGACTTCCCTTAGTCCAATGGTTTTTCACCTTTGTTGAGTAAGTGGACCCCTCTGGCAGACTGTTGAAGCTGCAGAACCCCTTCACAGAATTGCGTTGCTGGACAGTGCAGTGAATAGAGTACTGGGCCTAGACAGGAAGACCCGAATTCAAATCCAGCTTCAGAAACTTACTAGCTGTATGACAAAGGAGAAGTCACTTAAATTCTTAATGCCTCCATTTCTCTATCTGTAAAATGGGATAATAATAACTCCTACCTCAGAGGGTTGTGAGGATCAAATGAAATAATTGTGATGTGCTTGGCACATAGTAAGTGCTATTTAATAAACATTAGCTATTATTATTATTATTAATGTTGGGTTTTTTAACTTTGTAATTTAATCTATCCATGGTTCATAATAGATTATAGATTAAGAACTACTGTTGTGGTTCAACTCCCCTCATTTTACAGATGAGGGAGTTATAGCCAGGGGCACACAGGTAAATAGCAGAACCAAAAGTTAAACTTGAGCCCTTAGGTCCCAGATTCAGAGCTCTTTCTTTTCCCCCTCTAGCATCCTGCCTCATCTTCAGCATTTATATAGCACCTGCTATGAGATGGGCACTGAGCCTTACAAATATTATCTAATTTGGTTTTATCCTTATAATAATCCTTCAAGATAAGTGCTATTATTGTTCCCATTTAAAGTTGAGGAAACTAGGCAGACAGAAGTTAAATGGCTTGCCCAGAGTCATATAGCTAATATCGAAAGCCACTTTTACACTCAAGGCTTTTTGACTCCAAGTCTAACACTATCCACTGTACCACCTAGCTCCCACAACAAACACTGATTAATCCATCAATAAGCATTTATGAATTAAATAGTTACTGTATGTCAGACAATGTTCCAGGCTTTGGAGATACAAAGAATAAAGTAATCCCAATTCTCAAGGAACTTATTTTCTAATGGAAGATACTAAAAAGCACACATGTATGTATATATCAAGATACAAATATTCATGTACATATATGTATGTAAAGTATATGCAGAATAAATATAAATAGAATAAACACAAAATAGTTGAAGACAGGGTAGTTATGGAAGGAGGACACTAACAACTGGGAAATCAGGAAAGGTTCTCTGAAGAAGATGATGCTTGAGCTGTTTTTTTTTTTCAATTTGTTTATTTTTTTTTACATAGAATTTAATCCCAGGTGTCTCAGCCCTCCCCCCTCCTCCTTGCACCATAGAAGGCAACACACAACAAAAAAATATATTTACACACACACATATATATATATGTACATATATATATATATAATTATGTCTCTTGTGTTTCTATTTATCAGTTCTTAGTACAGAGGGGACTTTCATAAGTCATTCTTCAAATATTCTTTAATGGTATATAATGTTCTTTTGGTTCTACTTGTTTCACTCTTCATTATTTCATATAGGTCTTTCCAAGTTTTAAACAAATTAACCTGCTCATTGTTTCTTATGGCACAGTAGAATTCCATCACAATCATATACCACAATTTGTTTGGCCACTATTGAGTTTTGAAAGAAGAGAGTAACCCTCTGAGATAGAGGTGAAAAGAAATTTTATTTCAGACATGGAGGACAGCCATTTGCAGGGATGGAGATGGGAAGTGGTCTTATGAGTAAAGAACAGAGGTTAGTTTGGCTAGATCACACTATATAGGAGGGGAAGCAATGTCCAATGAGTTTGGAAAAATAAGTCGGGGCCAGGTTGCGAAAGGCTAAATTAAGGAGTTTATATTTGATCCAAGAAGCAGAAGGGAACCACTGAAATTTATTGAGTAAGGGAGTGAAATGGTCAGATCTGTGCTTTAAGGAAAATCCCTTTGACAGCTATGTGTAGAATGGACTGGAGTACGAAGAAATTTGAGGAAAGGAGTCTAATTAGGAGGTTATCACAAATTAGCATGTAGTGATGAAGGCTTGAACTAAAGTGGTAATTCCTAGTGGAGAAAGGGGTGTAGATGTGAGAAATGTCATGAAGGAGAAATGACAAGATTTGGCAACTGATATAATTCATTAGATGAGAGAGTGAGAAGTTGTGGATAAGCACCTGTTTCATAAGGAACTCTCCATTTTGTCCTCTGGTGCTTCACTCTGTCATGGAGATGCTCCTGAGTTCTAGGAGGCTCTGCCTATGGGGGTCAAGCTTTGTTGGTGCAGAAAGACTTCCCACACTGGCTCTGCAATAGACTAAGGGCTGATCGTTTGAGGAAATAAATTCAGAGAATTTCATTGTTAGGGTGGTTCAATTACAGCAAATTTAAAAGTTACTCTTAAGGTGCAGAAGAGCGGTACCTTCTGCTAGCCACAGGAATACACACACTGATGAAATCACAGATCCTTGAAATGGAGAAAGTACTTGATTTGGAGTCAGAGAGTACCTAGGTTTGAATCCGACTGGCATTGTGTGACCTTGGGCAGCAATTCATTTAACCTCTTTCAGCCTCAAGAATTCCTCATTTATAAAAAAAAGGTGGGGGTTGGACTAAATGGCTTCAAAGGTAAATTCCGTACAGTGAAGAATTTAAAAGGGAATTCTTAATCCCTTTCTTCTAATTTAACTGGGGACCTGGAGGTCCTTTTACCAGAGAGATGTGTAAAGATATACCAGCCCACAGTGAAAGGAAGTAGAAACCAGAGATAGGAAGTGAAGTAAGAAGGGGATATAAAAGGTAAGCTTGTGGCCTGAGAGGGGCTTTTTGACCTTTTGGGGGGTTGGGAGGGTGTTGATCATTGTTAGTTGGTCTTTGGGGGTTGGTTGCTGGTGGTGTGAGTTGCTGATTAGTTGGTGGATGGGAGATATGGATAGATGGATGGATGGATGGATAGATAGATAGATAGATAGATAGATAGATAGATAGATAGATAGATAGATAGATTTCTGCCTAGTGAGCTGAGCTGAAGGGTGATCAGTTGGACTTGCCCTAACTGCAGTTATAGGCAGATATAGGGAGTTATAGGGTAGTTAGTTTGGCAATTTCTCTATCTCTTTCCTATATTTCCCTCATTTTAGTATATTCTCATTAAAACTAAAATTGTTAAAAGCTGCACTCTTATTTTGTCAAACACCTAAATTAACCCTTACAGAATCCATGTTATGATCCTATGATTAGATGACTTCTAAGGTTCCATCTAATTATAAATCTGTGATCTTGTGAAGAACTGAATTATAGTTTACAAGAAATTGTACTGGGTGCCAGGGAAGATACAGAGCTTGGATTACACACGTTCCCTATGCTTTAGGAATTTACAGTCTAGCAAAAGGATAAAGAACAAACACAGCTAGATACACAATGTTACTGGGATAGAATTAACTCTGTCTCTTTCCTTTCTTTCCAGGACCATGAGCATGCAACCTTTGAAGACATCCTGGGTATGACTGTGTTCTCTCCTGCTCCAGCCAAGAAGGAATCTAGGGATCAGAATGTGTCCTTTCCCCTTAGCAAAGAGGGGACCCTAGAGCTTAATACTTTTCTCCCGAGAAGAGGTCTCAAGGGTCCAAGAGTGCAGAGACTGTCCCTATCCCTTAAATATCTAGTCAGAGGGAGCCTATATGACCTCCCCTGCCACTGGAAGTGGAAAGGTGGGAAAGGGGAAGAGAACATGGGCCTTGGGGAGGCTGCTAGGTGAAAGTCAAGTCTGAGAATTTCTTTTCTTCCTCAGAGGAGATTGAGAAGAAGCTGAATATTTACCACAAAGGATCCAAGATCTGGAAGATGCTCATCTTCTGTCAGGTACTTATCTCTGCCCATCCATGTTCCCATGTGTGAGAACCCCTCCTGGGCATGTATGTATGAGGGATGCTATGTGTTTGTATCTAGGTATATCTAGATATGTCTGGGTGTGTTGAATTGGGGTTGGTGTGAGAGCCACTCTTATCCTTGGAGGATCTGGGCTATGTCCAGGACTCTAAAATCAGTGTCATTGGTGTCCTTCCATCCCTGCCCCCTGCCCCCTACAGGGCGGCCCAGGTCACCTCTACCTACTCAAGAACAAAGTAGCCACATTTGCCAAAGTGGAAAAGGAAGAGGATATGATTCAGTGAGTGTGGTTCAGCCACCCCATCTTTCCCATATTCCCCCATGAACCTTTTCACACAAACCGGTTGAGTATAACCCAGGCCCCCTCCCTACTCTATCCCTTCCCTCATCCTTTACCCTTTCGCAATTCTTGTAAACTATACTACCCTTATCCCTATGGCTGGTGCCCAAGGGCTCTCCATTAGCAAGTGGAGGGAGACCAGAACTCTGAGCTGGGAGCCCAGCCTCCTGGATGCAGAGTCAAGCTTTCTTTCCTGGTGGCAGCTTCTGGAAGCGCCTGAGTCGTCTGATGAGCAAAGTGAACCCTGAACCAAATGTCATCCACATCATGGGCTGTTACATCCTAGGGAACCCCAATGGGGAAAAGGTGAGGTTTTACCCTTCTACCAGCAATCCTGATCATTAATCCCAGACCATAGTGATATCTTCCCACAAAGTAATCCTAATAGGAAAAGGTGAGGAATCCTCTACTTCCAATCTTAGACACCTTTCCTAATCCAGGAGCTGACTGTGCCTCAGGGAGAACCCAAATAAGAGACTGTCTCCTAGAGTAGCTAGGTAGCTCAAGGGGGATAAAAACACAAACTGACCTAAATATGGGAAGTCATGGACTCAAATCTGGCCTCAGATATTTCCTAGCTGGGAGCCCTGGGCAAGTCACTAACCCCAATTTCCTAGCCCTTACTACTCTTCTGCCTTTGAACTGATACTTAGTATCCATTCTAAGATAGAAGGTAATGGGTTTTTTTAAATTAAAAATTAAAAAAAGAGACTGTCTCCTGAGTCTGGAATGTGGAATGGGCTAATAGATATTCCTGGACCCCTACAACCAAGACAACACACTCAGGGCCCCTTTCCTTTTTCCTTATAGCTGTTTCAGAATCTCAAGGCACTCATGATGCCCAACAGGGTGGCCTTTGAGTCTCCTCTGGAGTTATCAGCACAAGGTAAGGTCCCAGAATAATTCTAGCCCTGGGCAAGGTCAGAGGAGTGGTTATTGGGGGTGGAGGACAGAGACCAGGTTGACAGAGTTAGGATTCCCTGACACCAAGACAACTCATTGGCCCCTGAGGATGAAGAGAGGGTCCTGCTTCTCCAGGCACCTTTTTCAGTACCATCCATGTTTCCAACTAACATTGTCTACTACTTTCCTTGCCTCATCTCACCAGCTCTAAAGCTCAGAGGGACTTGTATAGACCTGAAATGATAATTAGGATGGAATAAGTGGGACTTTCTCTAGGGTACCCACATCTGTGAGGCAGGAATATTACTCGTGGCAGACCTCCATCCTGCCATCCCCACAACTTTTGGTCCTCTGTCAGCACCATGTTGCATCATGGGAGCAAGCAACTCCTTCACTCAGTCCAGGTCATCACCCCCAGGGTCATGTCTCTGCAATGCCCTTCTCCTCTACCTTCTGTCATCTATAATGCAGTCCTGGGGGGATTAGAAGAATCAGAGATTATAATCTATGCATTGGGGGAGTGAAGAAGGGACTCTCTTCAGGACAAGTCACCTTGCTCCCAGGTATGACTGCAACCAACTAGGGTAGATTGTCTTGAGATCCTCAACATCCTTCTCACTGGGGATACTCACAACAGTCTTCAGGCTTACTGGGAAGAAACCTTGGGTGTCTATCTATTCCCCAACACAATGAAGTCCTGAGTCTTCCCCTCCTCCTCCTCCTTGTGTTCACCTCCGATTCCCATTCAACTGAATTTTCCTCTAGCATCGGAATTCTTGGTTGCTGCTCTTTATCTCCCCAGTGACAAGGCTATAGGATCCTGAGCAAGTAGAAGTGCTGGGAGAGATTTCTCAGGCATCTACCCCTCCATGTTGCCAGGCTAACAATGCATCTTTACCATCTCCCCTGCTTAGGCAAGCAGATGATTGAAACTTATTTTGATTTCCGGCTGTACCGTCTCTGGAAGACGCGCCAGCATTCCAAGCTGCTTGACTACGATGACATCTTGTGAGGCTGACAAGGAGACTTTAGACTGCCTGCTGCCCAGCTGCCCACCATCCCCCTCGACAGCCACTGATCGAGACACTTTTTTTTCTGGATGGCCTGGTCTGGGCCAGGAAGGTGCCCTCCCAGCCACATGGAGCCCAGAGGAGGTTATGGAGAGCCCCTAAAGCAGAGCTGTTCCCAAAGGGCCACAGCTAAGGAGCTGCCCTGTGCCCATTTGGGGCTGGGTTGTTTTTGGTGTCTCCTGCTCAGAATTCGCCTCAGGTCCTCCCCAGACGTTCCAGAGCTCAGGTTTTCTTATAGAACCAACCCAACGTCTGCACTAACAGTGGGCTCTTAGGCCCACCAGGTAGAGCATGGGGGACTCTCTTCCTTGCAGGAAGTTAAAACTTGACCCCCAAGGAAATTCGGAGGCCAGACCAGGTCTCAGCTGGAGACCCACAAGGGTCTGAAGCACTTGGAAACAGAAGCTTTGACTCCTGTAGGTTTCATAGAAAATAAGTGCACTTTTTTAATCACTAAAGGGATTTAAAAGCGCAAATGCTATTTAATTAGTTAAGGTAATTCACCAGTAGATGAAGTGTTCCAGTCTGCTAGACAGCATATTCAGGATAGTGATATATCTTCTATAGACATATTTAATCACCAGCAACGTGGTTTCCCTGTCGCTGGCGGCTCTGTTCTCTGTGCCTAGTCCCAAGAGCAGCTGGAGCCTGGTTTCTATGTGCCTGGCCCTGAGGGCAGCCAGAGTCTGATTTCTTGTGTATGTGGCCCTAAGAGTGACTGGAAAATGATTTTTTTTCCCCTGTACTTGGCCCTGAGGGCCACAGGAACTTGATTTCTCGCATATATGGCCCCAAAGGTGCCCGGCACTAATCGTATGTGCTTTTACTCCTCCCCTTAGAATTGACCTCTACTTCTCTATTTGTAGAAGGCCATATGCCGGAGTTTTGCTCAACTAATATAGCCTAGAAGCCTTCCCCTGGGCTGCGGCTGGGGCAGGAAGCCCTAGCCCCTCATTAGAAGTTTCTTGAGGCTGTTTGTCCCAGGAGGATGTGGTCCCTTGCACAGCAGAAGGCTAAACCTCTTGGCTGCAGGAAAGACCTATTTAGTTAAATATTTTGGTAACCTCAAAGGAGGAGCTGCCAACCTACATTTTTATTATTTGACAAGGTTGGCTAAGAGATCTTTTTTGCTGTTGAGTTCTGCATTTCCTGCATTTCTCTGGCTATCTCTGGCTCCTTTTGCTGAGGAAGAAGTAAGCGGGTTCCATGGCTTTGGTTTCCAAGAAGCTGGGGTCCCCGGTTAGGCACTCAGAGGGGATGTTTCAGGATTGCAGGCAGCCCCATCTAAGCCTCAGAATATTCGTGAAAGATGCCTGGGACCACGAGTTCAGGGGGTGGGAGGTGTTCGGCCTGTGTGTTTCTCTCTTCAGAGATGGGGGAGGCTGATATGGGAATACAGAAGGGTCTGTTTCTCACTATCTTGTGGGGTGCTGACTCTTCAGGACCATTCCTTAGAGTGGAATGATGTTGCTGTGTGTGGGGTTTGGTGCCCTGGGGCTGGGACAGTGTATGATATTGAGAGAGATGCCACATTAAACCCTGACACATGAACTCCTCTATGCTGGAGCTGCATCCCTCTCTATTTCCTCAGGAAATCTGTCCCTACCTTCTGTCTTCTACCCCTCACATGAGTCTCTTGGTGATTTTCCTGGAGGAAGTAGCTCTTATAAGTCACTATGGGTCCTGGAGAGTCCCATACGCCCTCTGTCTACCCTCCGCATCTACTTCCAGGTCCTACCACCTCTTTCTCCTCCACCAACCAGAGAATTTCCCCCTCCACCCCAAGCCACTCCACTTGTGGTCAACTTCCTCCAAGTCCAGGCCTTCATCTGGCCTCAGCCCCTAACCTGTAACCTCCATCTCCTAATTTCACACCCAACCTGCATGCGTAGTGGACACACGATGTGGTTTATGTTTCTCACCACAAGTGGGTTCCTCATAGACCCCAGTGCAAGAAGCCATGGTTGGGGCAGCTAGTTGGCTCAGTGAGTTGGGAGCCAGGCCTAGAGACAGGAGGTCCCGGGTTTAAATCTGGCCTCAGACATTTCCTAGCTGTGTGACGATGGGCAAGTCGCTTAATCCCCATTGCCCCATCCCAGTAATGCCTACTCCTTACTGCTTTTCTGCCGTGGAACCAATACACAGTATTGGTTCTAAGATGGAAGGTGAGAGTTTAAAAACAGCAACAAAACAAGCTGTATGAAGAGTACGTATAGCCCAGACATCCCTCCATCCCCGACTCTCTCTGTTTCCTGGTAGAAGGGAATGAGAGTGTATGACTCTGTATAATACAACGAGCATTCATTAATCCCCTACTAGATGCTGAGTACTGAGCTCCAAGGGAGATATATGTCCACATTCAATAAGTGGGATAAGACAGGGATAGATCATTAAAATACTAGTGTGTATTCCAGAAGTGCAATACAATGATAACACTGAGCACTATGTGAACTCCAAAGGAAAGGCCATTGCGGGAGGGACAAGGGAAGATTCCTGGGAGGAGGTGACATTCGAATGAGTAGAATTTCAGCAGGCAAAGATAGGAAAGGCAGGCATTCCAGGCTCAGAGAGCAAATGGCCTGAGCTAAGGCATGGGGGTGTGAGTAGACTGAGGATAGAAAGGAGCCCAGTTCCTCTGATGCACAGCCTATGAGAGGGCAATAATGGGAGATATGGCTGAAAGGTACAGAGTAGCACCAGATTGTGGGTGGCCATAAAGGCTGAGCAAAGGAGTTGGAGTTTGACAGATCAATCATAGGGAGCCAGGGGAAAATGTTGACTGGAGGAGCAGCATGAGCAGTTCAATGCATGAGGGAGACTGGTTTGGTGGCAGTGTTGGGAAGAAGTCCATAAGCAAAGGGGCAGAGAGTGAGGGTGGGAAGACCTGGCCCTGGCCACTGCAATAGTTAAGTGAATGATCTTGAGAGCCATTCCTGGGGTGGCAGGAGTGGGAATAGTGACAAGGGAAGAGATGCTGTGTTGGGAGGTGAGTGTCTAGAATTCAAAAGAGAGATTGGGGTAGAGATTTAGATTTTGGAGTCACCTGTGTAGGAATAGTGGAAGCCATAGAAGTGAATGAGATTCCCAAGGAAGATGGCGTAGGAGAGACAGCCATGTGCATCTGTGTGTATGTGTACAGTAATCTGCCTCCCAGGTCCAAACTCAGGCTTAAGAATTCTGGGAGGGGCAGCTGGGTGGATTGAGAGCCAGGCCTAGGGACGGAAGGTCCTGGGTTCAGATCTGGCCTCGGATACTTCCCAGCTGTGCATCCCTGGGCAGGCCACTTAACCCTCATTGCCTAGCCTTTACCACTCTTCTGCCTTAGAACTGATATTGAGTATCAATTCTAAAACAGAAGGTAAGAGTTTTAAAAAAATTCCAGGAATTATGTTTGTGGATGCTCCTGGAGCATCTGTCTCCAATCATGGAGTTGTTTCATCTTCTTTCCTTCCTGCCCAATATGAGTAGTGAGTCCAGGAACCTTCTCCAAACCATTTTAGCTAGGTCCGAGGCCTAGGAAGGAATGCCTTCTCTAGGAGGCCCAAAAGTCCCTCAGACTTCTTTCTGCAATGACCACCAGATCTGAAAAATGGATAGAATCCTTTTATCCATGCCTCTGGAGAAGATTAATCTGTCCCAGGATTCATCTTGCTGGGGTCTTTGATCCTGTTCAACCCTGGGGAATAAGGTGAGACAAGGCTGTGGGGCATTGGCATGCTGGCACTCAACAAAGGAAGCAAAATTATAAGAGTCCAACCAAAGGGTTCATGTGCATGTGAGAGCAGAGGTAAACCCAGCTCCTTACTCTGGCTGTGCAGGACCTGGGATCCATATCATGGGCCAAGGCTGCCACCAAATAGGATAAGCCAGATACACATTCTTAAGCTACTATAACCATATCTCTTTAAGGATTATAAAGTGATTTTTCCCATCAATCCTGTGAGACAGGACTAGTATTATCCCAATTTAACAGATAGGAAAACTGAGTCCCAGAGAGAAGATATGACTAATAGCTTATTCTTGAACCCATGTCTCCTGATTCTCCATTTAGTACTCTTTTGGACACTTAAGAAGAATTGCTCCAACAAGTGGGAGGTCAGTATTGATACTCCTGTCCCAAAGGTCTAGGGTTGGAGAAAAGGAATATAATAACTAAAAGGCTCCCTGGAGGAGATGAACTTGGATCTGCTTTTTGGGGAAGGGGAAGACCTAGGCCAGCAAGTAGTCAGAGGTGCCTGTATGCTGTGAGAGGCTGTGCTCTCTGCCAGGAGCAGGGCCAATTGGACCTTGAATGCCACTCACAAGAGTAAAGATCCTTTGGGAGATGAGGAGCTACAAAAGCAGGGGAGATGAGGTCAAGAGCAGGCCCCAGAAGTCATCCACTGCTGATAAGCTGTGTTTCTTTGTGTTCCTCCAATGTGTCACTCAAAGCACAAGCTTTTCAGGCAGTATTCTGGGATTAGCCCCCCAAGTGGAGCTCCCTCCTTCCTTTCACTATAAAGTAGCATAGAATTATAAGATTCCAATCTAGCAGGGTCCATACAGATCATCTAAAGTGAAGAAGCAAAGGCCTAGAGGACTGGTGACTTGTCCAAGGTCACGTAGGAGAGCTGGGAGCTGAATTCAGGTCCTCTGACTCCCAACCCAGTGCTCTTAGGCAATACCCATCTGTCTGTTCCCATTTCCCAAACCACCCTGTAGATTTCAATTCCCTCAAAGGCACGATCTTTATCCTCCCATTTTTCTCCATAACGGCTAGGACACCACACCTCCTCGGTGCTAACATATGGTTGGAAGAAAGGACAAGACAGGGCCAGAAGAGGGGGGTGGAAGTGCAGAGTGGGAGGAAAGGAGAAAATCTTGTTCTCATTCCGGGGACCTCCCCTCTCCTGGTCCAAAAGATGGCAGGGCCATTTGAGTCCACTGAGGGGGAAGAGGTTCAAAGTGGAGTCTGTGAGAGTGTTTTGTTTCCCTCGAGTTTCCTGAGAGAGCGCAATCAGTGAAGGTTGGAATGGTGAGGTGGGACTACCAGGATAGCTCATGCTTGTCTAAGCAAAGCAGTACCACTGAGAATGGGCATGGGGGGTATTTGGAGATGTTCGAGGAGCCACCTGACTTGGGGGAAGCAGGGCAGGGAAAGCTGCAAATATCAGGCTGAGAAATGATAATAGATGCTGTGAACACATTTGATTGCTCCTATAGGGAGTGTGTGCACGCTGGGCAATTTCAAACAGGAGGTGAAAACTACCATCAACGAGATAAATTCACTCTTTCTTCCAAATGAGTCCTTTAGTGCCCCCCCCCCACCTTCACCCCAGCTCAGCAATCCTGACAGGTCTTATTTTCCACATTCCTGTAACCCGCACGGCCAACCAGATCATGCATCCCTATAGGAAGCAACGTTATCCTTGGGGACATGTGCCCTAGGACAATGGGGGTAATCAGATAAAGCCTGGAATGACTTAATAGCGTTTTGTAAAAAGCAAAGAGCCAACAGCTACCAACTTCTCTGTGTCTAGCTGTGACGTGCTCCGGTTCCCATAAAACAGGCACATAGTACAGCCTCATTGTTTTCAGTATACCTTCCCCACACTCTCAGCTAGGTCATAAACCTAGCCTGAAAACTCTTCTGCTGCTCTAATAAACCTTAGATAAACCTTTCATCATGTTTTCTGTTTCCTAAGAAGGGAGAGGGGCTTGGGGCAATGATGAGCTCTGGCTCTTCAAGCCACCCAGGGGCAAGCTGAAGGGGATAGCTTCATTTTTCTGCTCTCTTGGCAGCAGAGGCCTATTCCAGCAAGGGCCCACTGAGCCAGGTTCAAAATTGGGATCCTTTCCATCAGAGACGGCAACCATAGGATGTTGTCCAGGGAAGGCCTAAGGACTCAGCTTCCCCCCCTTCTTTGTCAGCTTCTGGTCACTCCCCCCATCCCTCACGACTGGAATTGGGCACACATATCTGCTGATAACATTGAAGAGATGTTTTCTAAGGGAGGAAGCTGGTTTTCTAGTGAAATTATAGTTGAATGTGAAAAGCTCACATTTGCAGACTACTTTAGGGTTTGACTTGTGGGGCAGGTGGGAGTGTGTGTGCGCATCCATGAATTAAGGCTCAGTCTGATCCAAAGAAACTGCTAAAGGCTGAAGAGGAAAATGGTCCTGGCCTTGAAGGATTATGCAGTACTGGGAGGACACAACATATAAACAGAGGAATATACCAACAGAAACAGTAGAGGACAGAAAGAGAGTAATCTACACTAAGTTTGGAAAGATCAATCAGTCAGATTTGTGAAGAGTTTTTAATACCAACAAGTTTGTAGTTGATAATAGAGGAAATTCCAAAGTCCAGGAAACACTGAAAGAGATGAAGGGATTTATTCAATCATATAGTTAAGTAGCAGAGCCAGGACTTCAGTGGAGGGCTCCTGGCCTCAAATCCATGGTTCTTGGGGGCAGCTGGGTGGTTCAGTGGATTAATAGCCAGGCCTAGATGGGAGGTCCTGGGTTCAAATCTGGCCTCAGACATTTCCTAGCTATGTGACAATGGGCAAGTCTTAACTTAACCCCCATGGCCTAGCCCAGGGGTCAGCAATGTATGGCTCTTTCTGCAGGAGCTATAAAGTCAATTTTTTTTTCAGCCGCTGTTACAGGAGCGCACACTGAGCATTGTACGGCTCTCACGAAATTACATTTTAAAAAATGTGGCGTTTATGGCTCTCACGGCCAAAAAGGTTGCCAACCCCTGGCCTAGCCCTCACCACTCTTCTGCCTTAGAACCAATGCACAGTATTGATTCTAATATGGAAGGTTAGGGTTTAAAAAACAAACAACAACAACAGAACTCTTTGCATGACATCAAACTGCTTCCAAAGTGGATCTCACATTGGGGATCACAGTGAATCAGTTAATCAGCATTTTAAACACCTACTATGTACCACATACTTTACTAAGTGCTAAGCCCCAGAGGGGCCTCAGTGAAACTGGGTCCCATGGCTCCCTCCCACATACATCACAGAAGCACTATGATTCTTACTCAGCCTCTGGGGAGGAAGTGGAACAGCCTGCTGAAGGAGGGAGGGCAGAAGTCAAGCTGGTGTTCTAGAAAAGGAAGGAACAAAGGAGGCAGCAAGGTGAATTGAGGATTTCTTGAGGACAGACCTCCCAGGTACCCCAAACCCCCAGCACCCTGGAGTAAACCTCTCTTCTTCTGCTTTGGCTAGCATTGGAATAAGAGCTCCCTACCTCACCCCCTTCCTCTGGCTCTGACAGTCTTCTACTTCTCCCCTTTTGAAAGTATAGGTCTTAAACCTGTGTGCCCCTTGGCATTTCCTGCCCTTCTAGGGGCTGGTTGGTTAAGGCTCCCCTTTTAAAGCCAGGGCTTTTAAATAAAGCAGGGTTCTGAACCCAGGGTCCGAGAACTTGTTTTAAAATATTTTGTTACTTCATTTTTTATATAATTGGCTCCTGTAGACATTATTTTTGCACATTTAAAAATATTATTCAGAGAAGGGGTTCATAGGCTTCATCAGACTGCCAGAAGAATCCATGCAACTGCTTTAAAGTAGGCCCAATTCCTTATTATGTACATTATTTCATTTGCCGCCCAGGGCTCCTCCTGCAGGTATGTACTCCAGGTACCTCTTTTGTCCCCCTCCTGAAGCTCAGAGAGGTCAGGTGACTTCTGATCACAATTTGAGAGCCAGATCAGGCCTTGAAGGACCTAAAGAACCACTCCCTTATTTAACAGATGAGGAACTGAGCAGCAAAGAGATTAAAGGACTCTCTCAGGATCACACAGCTAATGTCTCCCCATGTCTACCTAGCTAGTAAGTATCAGAGGCAAAACTGGAATCCTGATGTTCCTAATTCCAGGTTTAGTATTCCCACTATTACTCCATATTCCTATTGAAAACCGTCCCTTTTTTCTAGCTGCCACCTCCTCAGAGAAGCCTTTTAAAAATTATGAACTTAATCAGCAGCAAGCAATAATTAACATTTATTAAGCACCTCCTGTATTCCAGGAACTGGGCTAAGCACCATGAATGCAAAAAAAAAAAAAAAAAAAAAAGCAGCAGTCCCTCTGCTCTTAGAGGAGCTCAGTCTAAAGGGGGAGAGAACCTGCAAACTACATAGAAACAAGCTATCTACAGGATAACATAGCGGATAATAAACAGTGGGAGGGGAGGAGCATTTAGGGAGATTGGGAAAGGTTTCTTGTAGAAGGTGGGATTTTAGGAGGGACCTGAAAGAAACCAGGAGGCAGAGAAGAAGAGGGAAAACAAATTCCAGGCATGGGAATTCCAGGTCACTGAAAATGCCCAAGTCACAAGAGGGAAAGTGGAACAACAGGGAATCCACAATCAGACAAAGAACAAAAAAGTTATATCATTCATGATCACAAATGGCTACCTTTCAGAAATGAAGTTCATTCTTAGATATTCACAGTTGGAAAGGTCTTCATGAGGTTTATTCCAACCCCTCATTTTACAGAGGAAGAAACTGAGTCTCAGAGAGGCAAGAAGTGACTTGCAAGGGGCCATACACAGCAAGTGAGTGGCAGATTCTGACCCAGACTACTGGTCTCTTGCTTCCCAGCTGAGAGTCCTGACCCCTGCATCACCTTCCTCCAAGTCCCCTCACAAATCCCGGAAGGGACAGTCCCATTTGATATTAGTGGAAGATTTCCTAGGATGAAATATGGTAAAAAAGGGGAAATGTGGCTTAGGAGGCAGGAGCCCTCGGGCTGAAATTCCAGCTGTGCTGGCTAGTTGTACGACTTGGCAACTTACTTTCCTTCCCTCTTCACTCATGCTTCTGATGCACATTTTGCTTTTCAAAGGACCCCATTAAATTTATCAAAGGAATAACAGAATTTGGCCCTGCTGGTGTCCTCAGTTGAACTTTGTTACTTTTGATTCTGTAAAGTTTTGCTTTCTTTTTTTCTTCACATCTCTGTCACTTGCCAGTAATTTAACCAACCTCACCCCCCCCCCAACCCTAGTGACAAATTAAGTTAGGCAAGTAAACCACATCAACACATTATTTTTCTCTGACTAGATATCTCATTCTGTCCCTCTTGTCCATCCCCACTCTCTCAAAGCAGGAGGCAAACTTGTTTCATTGGCAGTCTTCAGAAGTTCTGGAATCTGTGGTTATCCTCTCAGCTGTCTTTAAGGAGTCTTTTCCAGGGGCATCTGGGTAGCTTAGTGGATTGAGAGTCTGGTCGAGACAGGAGGTCCTGGGTTCAAATCTGGCCTCAGACACTTCCTAGCTGTGTGACCCTGGGCAAGTCCCTTAACCCCACTGCCTAGCCCTTACTGCTCTTCTGCCTTGGAACCAATACACAATATTGATTCTAAGAGGAAGAGAAGGGTTTGGGGAGGAAAAAAGGGAAGAGGAGGAGGGAGAAGAAGCATTTACTCTGGAAGTGTTTTCTTCCTACCTGTCCTCCTCCCCCATCTTTTCTGTTCCCTTATTGACTTCTCCTGAGCTTACTACATTTGCCCTCTTCATCATACTTCCCTGTATATGTGTAATATCTCTATAATAGCTTGTAAGATCCGTGAGGACTGGGGCTTGGGGCCATTTTGCACCCCATTCCTAGCAGTCTTTTCTGGCAGATCTTGTGATTCCATGGGTGTGGGGAGCTCCCTCCCACCCCAGGTAGCAGCAGCAGCAGCCCATTCTCTAGGACTTTATGGTCTTAGAGGATATTCTGGGCCACTGAGCTGACTTGGCATCTCACACACACTACGAATCAGAGGAAAGCTTTCAGTGGAGCTAGAGGTTTCAGAGACTCTCTCTGGGGCTAGCACCAGCCCGCTGCCCCTCCTGGGCTTGGAGCCCTGGGCTGGATCCTGGGCTCTGGGGCAGCCTCGGAGGCTGTGGCCAGGGGCAGAAAGCCACCGGAAACAGTGGTTGCTTCTTTTGGCAGCGTTGGGTTCATCGCTTTGATCATCTGGAGATCAACCAGAAGCCGTCAGGGCCTGGAGTCGGCCCAGGTGGGAGTGAGGGAGAGGAGGGCAGCCCCTTCGCCCCGCTCAGGTGAAGCCGCTTTTCTCTCCTCTTCTCCGTCCCTAATCCCACAGCTGGGCCAACAGGATTGCCAGTCCAGCTTTGCCTCCGGGTTTTCACCCATCTCCTATCCCAGGGTAATCTGGGGACTGGGGGTGGGGCACGGGAAGGGAAAATGTTGGGGGAGGGGGGTCCAGCCCCTCCAACCAGGACCAAACACGGGGGAGGTTTGGCGGTTACAGAACACCTGCAGCAATTTTCTGGCCAAAGCAAATTGGAGCCTGAGGCGGAGGGGGGGGGGGGGGGAAGCGCGCGCCTTGGTCCTTCTCTTACACCCGTAGGTCTTCACTTAGCACCTAGCTTTGCACCTCTCTAAAAAGCATGTATCTTGCGTTCCTGTGCGTTGTGGCTATTTCCGTTCTGTATCCCCGCTACAGACGTGGTGAAGGCGGGGACCTTATCATATCTACATCTCATCTTATTTTCTCTGTTCTGTACACTGCAGGCACTTAATAAATGTTTGTTGTATGAATGAAAGTTGCAGTTAGTTACTAGCCTCTACCAGCTGGCTGGGCTTGGGGCCAAGCAAAACACATTACCCCCTCCCTCCCCCCAGCGCCCCCAACCTTGGGGGAGGAGGGGCAGGAAGGGCGGGTTCAAGCTCGCGAGGGGGAGGGGGACCCCAGCTGGTGCCGCCTTCTGGAAAACCGCCCAAACGCCTCCAGCACTCATCTAGGGGACTCCGGGGCAGCGAGCAGCGCCCACCCAAGCGCAGATCCTGCAGGTACCGGGATCTTTGACCCTTTCTATGGGGAGACCCTGGGGAGACTGCTGGCCGAGAGGGAACTGGCTTCTGAGGCTGCTGGAGCCCCCTTGTACCGTATCCCCTAGTCTTCCCGCGCTCCTCTCTGCTGGACTGTCTCTGGGCTGCGGGAGCTGTCCTCGGGCTTCTTATCCCCATAGGGACCCAGGGTCGACGTAGGTTTACTGGAGAGAGTACACAGCCCTGCTGAGAGCTCTGAACCACACACACCCTTTGGGCAAGACCCAGGAATCCAAGTCTAGGACACTTCTGCTCTGGTTCCGGCTTCTGGAGTCGTCGGGGAATGTCGCAAGCTCCCGAATCTCGACCCTAGCCGGCAGCCGGAGCCAGAGCCGGAACCTGGGTGCGGGAAGGGGGACGGCAAGGAACTTTGGTTTTGATAAGAGGGGAAACTCTCGGCTCTTGGTCTGGGCCTTTGCATAGAGGCTGGTCATTTCCACCCCTCCCCCTGCTCCTATACACAGAGAAGAGAAAAAACGGGGTGATGGACAGCATGTGGAGAAGCCAGGATTCTGGGCTCCTCAGACATTACCACGTGCCTCGGGTCTCTCCTTCCCCCCTTCCATCTCCTTTCCCACCTCCCTTAGAAAGTTCCTTCTCTGTCCTAACCTTAGCCTCTTCTGCATAAAATTCCCTGTCCTTCCAGCCACCCTACCCTCAAACTCAAAGGATCTGGACCCAATCTGTGGAAGGACTCCTCATGCTTAGTGGGACCTCAGGTAAGTCGTCCTTGGCTCCTCCAGGGACATTCTCCAGAAGATTCAGCCATTTCCAGAGGAATGATTCAGTTGGGGGAACAAGGTAAGGGTCACTACTCAATGTCTGGAAATGGAAGTCCCTTCTCCTTCCCCACTGCAGTCCTTCTTAGTGTTTCTCTCTGTAGACCGAGCTTTGTCTGTGGGAAGAGAAAACTAAATCAAAGGAGAGAAGGAAACTCTTAAGTCTAGTGGCATTGCCTACCTGGGGTCCTCCTTTGCTGGCCCCTCCCCTCATAAAATGTTGGAGCTGGAGGGAAAGGAAGAGGTCATTTGGGGTAACTCCATGGATAAATGCTGCTTCTCAGGGATATTAAAGAGATACCCAGAAATTGCAAGAGTTAATCACAGAGCCAGGACTAGAACCCTGGGGTCCTGACTCCTAGGCTATGACTCTCTAGTCTATACTCCTGTTGGTGAACCCACGGCACGGGTGCCTTTCCACCAAGCCTGAGGACATTTTTTCCATCACCTGCCTCTTTGTCCAGCAGCCCAATGGGAGTGCTTCCTCCCTCCCCTGTCTGGTGTTAGGGGGTGGCTCACATGTATCTTGAATGTTGCAGTTTGAGCATTCAATCTCTAAAAGGTTGGCCATCACTGGTCTCTACCATCTACCTTCCTCTGGCCCTGGTTGACAATGAGGCCTAAGGCGAGAGTAAGGGAGCTTCCTCTGTCATGTAACCCCATAGGGAAAATGTGTTGGAGAGGCTGGGAAGAGGGGAAAAAGGGCAAAGGGAGAGGGGTTTATGGAGTGGCTGAACTTGGGGTGGGGGGAAGGAAGAGTCAGAAGGAACTGAGCAGCACATGGGCAGGTTGGGCCATGGAGTTGTGTTGGGGAGAAGACTATAGGTCAGAAATGTGTCTGTGTGAAAGAACTTAGGGTGAGACAGAGAAAGTGAAGGAACAGCTTAAAGATGCAAGGTCCAACATGATGTCTCCTGGGGAGATAAAGGAAACCTCCCAGCCTCCCTTTACCCTTCCTGAGAGCAATAGGCTAGCCCTGGCCCAGCCCCATATCTCTTCTCTTGTTAGCTGCAGCCCTTACCTGGAGGATCTTATTATACCTGTGTTTTAAAAATCATCTCTGGGAGTTCCTTGGGGCAATGGAGTAGGGGAATGCTCCTTTTTGTTAGGGCTGAGGACTGTGAATTCCATCTGCCCCAACACTGTAGAGAGGCTGGCCTCCATGAAGCTCTGCTTCGGGATCTGGGATAAAATCAGGGGGACACAAAAGGAAACCCAGAGAATAATTGTTAGAGAGTGAGGAAAAGGATGAGGAAATTAATTCTCTTCAGACTTTGGGAGGCTGGAAAGGGAAATTCGATGGTGGTCCAACTCCTTCTAAGCCTAAATCAGTTGAGAAGTTCCCACATTCATCTGGCTAATGCTGTTTCTCACAGTTGGCCACAAGTCTAGGTGAAACTGGGCACTAGGTAAGATGAGATGGGGTAGCCTTAAAGACTGACTGCCTCTCGTTCCTATTCTTTGTGCTTGGCTTCCTCCAGTCTGATTAGAGTATATCAGCCTAGGGCAGGGTGGGTGCTAATTGGCATTTAAGCTCTAATGAGAACTCTGCTTTGAAATAGGAGGATGAGACAAGGCCAGTTCAGGGCATTGCTAGAGCTTGAGAATTAGATGGTCTGACACAGGGGTAGGTGGCCCCTCTCTCTGCTACATCCAAACCACAGGGAAGTGACTGGCTGGATCCCCCTAATGTGAGATGTGTCCAGAAAGGAATCAGGAAGTTGAATGCCCCAGGCTTCCCAAACTCAAACATCCCCTAGAGATCCTTCCTGGGCATATAGGCAGAGTTTTATGTCTAGCTGTATCCATCAGAATGGAGGAACAAGTGCCAGCTCCATTCTTCTTTCTCTCTTATTATTGCATGCAATTAAGCATGCAGCCCAACATAGTCAATAGAAGATTTATTTGAAGTTAGGAAGACCTAGGTTCAAGTCTGCCTTGGCCACATACTAGCTGTGCATCCCTGTGTGAATCACAACCACTCAGTTTTCTCAGAAGGCAACTTTATAAATTCCAGGTTGTAGAGAAGGGACCAACCACCTGGATACCAATGAAATCATCTGTCCAGTCCCTTTCCTAGCCACATTTTGGACGGGGTCTGACCTCAGGGACTCTCCTGGTCCAGAGACCACAGACTGGTTTCCCATTTTTGACCAGGTCCCTCAGATTTGAGGCTTCAGCAATCATCCCATATAGGGAAGAAGGTTTGTACTCCTTGTATAGGGAGGGAACATTGGGTGCATTTCCTCTAAGTAATTACTTTTCTAGTTCAAACCAAGAAACTTCCCATAAAAAAAAAATTAAATTACTTTTACTGCGGTCATTGTTAAGATCTGGCCATGCCACCCATGGAGCTGGGATTTGATCCATCCTCCCCCTACCCTCCATCCCTCCTCTCGACTTTCCTCCCATTCCCAGAGCTCTTTGGGTAGGTCTGTGGTTTTAGCAAAGGAGTGGCTTATGGACAGGATGGGTGGTGTGTATGAGTTCCTCCCCTGGGCTCTGGCCTGTGACATTGTGTTGAATTGCTCATGGTATACCTTAACTCTTACCAAGAGGCCTTGGAAAGAGGCAGGAAGTGTAATATTATACTCTACCTCTGGTTTCTTCTAGCACTATCCACCAAGATCCAGGCCAAGCTCTCGCTCCCTGAGCTTTGGGTTTTTTCCCCTCATTTTGCCCAGGTGGGATCATAGCCTAGCAAAGGACTCTGGACACAAATAGGTACTTCATAAATGTTTGTTGAATTGAATTGCTGTTGAATTTGTCTGTGGAATTGAGTCACTTTCCCAGGACTCCTGAACCCTAGGCCCACTAGGAAGGACCAGGGTGGATGGGGAGTGGCTTCCTCTCTGACTAGTCTAGATGGTGACAATGGTTCTGCCTGCGAGTTGAATAGGCTGGGATGAAAGGCCCAGGTAGACAGATTTCTATGCTTTGTGCCAGGCTATAATTACCAGGCAGCCTACACCCAGGTGGGAGATTATTAAAGGTTTAGGGCAAAGCCTTCTCCCCTGACTTTGGAAATAGCTGCGTTATGTGTGACCTGAATATATGTCCTATGGCATCCTGTGTTAATAACTCAAGGCGGGGGTGCTGGTTATGGGAAGAAGCAATCAGGCCTTGGGCTTCTCTGAGAAAGAGACCTTAACCTTTGCCTGGTAGAGAGAGGAGGAAGATGCTAAAGCTCCAAGATGGGATATTCCTGGTGTGTGAGCTGAAGTAGGAAGAATTGGTCAGTGGATCCCTGGGAGGTGGATATCTGTGCAGAATAATTCAGTCTGGAGAGTCCAGGCTGAAAAAAAAAATGAATCTGGGCTCACCTGGCTCCTCCATACCACTCCAGAATCTACAGCAACTGAACCAATGGGGCTGGATATGAAGCGCTGGGTGATGCCCATTACACTGGGCCTGACTACCTGCATAGTTATTACCCTGGTGCTGACCCTCCTGGCCACTAAAAGTACCCTTCGCCCAGGAACCAAGGTGATTACATCTGGCAGCCCTCCTTAGCTTCTCAGACTCACCTCGTACCTTTCAAGTTTCCCAGCCCCACCCCATACTCCTTAATCCCCCAAATTTAACACTGAAGATTTCCTTCCCTGAACTCTTCTTTCTTTCCCTTTAGTACCCAAATTTGCCTTCCTGAGCTCCTAAACTCTATATCCTATATCCTGACTCCCATTTCCTCTTTTTCCTGAGTCCCTGAGCTTCTTTCCCTCTAACCTTCAGCTCCACCAACCTCCTTACTTTTCCTGAACTCCTTAAATCTCTCCTTCCCTAAACCCCAATCTTCCTTCCTTGATGATCTCCATCCCTATCTTGAGCTTCCCAAATGTTCCCTTCTCAATCTTCCCTCATTATTTTGCCAAATATCTGCCCCTCATCCCCAGATTTCCTCTTTGGGACCTTCTCAAACCTTCCTTTCTCTCCCACTTCTCCCTCAGTTTGGACTCGTGTTTGATGCCGGCTCCTCCCACACATCCCTCTTCATGTACCAGTGGCCAGCGGACAAGGAGAATGACACAGGCGTGGTTGGCCAGACCATGACTTGTGATGTGAAGGGTCTGTGCTAGGGCGGGTGAGGCAGTGTGTACTTGGGACCCCATTTTGACTACCCCTACCTTTTTCTGCTCTCCCAATTGACCTCTCCTTACTCTGCCCCTGGGTACCTCTCCCTTGCCCTCAGCCTCTCTCCTCCTACACTGCCCCTACTCCCATTCACTCCCCTCTCCATCTGAACTGGTCCACACTTGTCCCTGGCATCCTGGCGCCCACATGACTCCACCTGCAGGCGATGGCATCTCCAGCTATGCCCAAAAACCTGAAGCTGCGGGAAGATCCTTGAGGCCATGTTTAGATAAAGCAATGAAGTTGATCCCAGCAGCACAACTGGCCCAGGTGCCTGTGTACCTGGGGGCCACAGCAGGGATGAGAATCCTCAGGTACTATCTCCTTCCAGGGTTGTCTAATCCTATTTTCCAGGACCCCAAACCCCATCCTTCCAGTACCCCCTCTTCAGCCTTCCTAGCTCTTAGGAGAAAGACAACAGGTTTGAGAATCTTCTTGGTCAAAGGAAACAGCACTGGTTCTGGAGGTAGAGGAGGACATAGGTTTAAATCCTGCCATTGACACTGTCTGAGTGACCTTGGGCAAATCACCTAATCTCCCTGGGCCTCAGTTTTCTTATATGTAAAATGAGAACATTGGAGTAGATGACCTCTAAGGTCCTTTCCAACTGTACATTTCTGATCCTATTTGCTCCCTGGAACCCCAACTACCAGGAACTTCTATGGGACTACTTGTACCCCTCTCCTCTGATTTATCCCCCCATCCCAAACCTCTGATCCCTAATCCAACTTTTCTGCTTGCCTGGACTCACATCTCAGCCCTGCTACTCCTTCTTTGAGTGGCCTTAGATGAATAGACAAATCTAACCAAATGACCTGTGGGGTCCCTTCCAAGTCTTTGAACCCTACCTGATTCTTCCTGTCTTAAGGATTCCCAAACTTCTAGCCTCCCTCCTCTGCCTGGAGCCCAAGACACATTTTCCCTAACCTATAACCCACGTCTCCCTCTCTCTCTCCTGAAATTCTTTTCCCTTTACCGTTCTGGCCCCTTACCTGATAGATAGACAGACAGACTTTTGAGCTTTTAGCTTGCAGGACCCAGAGGCTGCTAATCAGGTCTTGGCTGAGGTGAGCAAGACTATCCAGGAGTACCCCATGGATTTCCGAGGGGCTCGGATCATCTCCGGTGCTGAGGAAGGAGTCTATGGTTGGATCACTATCAATTACCTCCTGGAAACCTTCACTAAGGTTCTCCCCAACTCCTGAGTCTCTGTGAACTCCCTTGCCCTCCATCCCAGTCTTGGCCTTTCTGGTGCCCTCTCTAATTCCTCTGGTAACACCCCTTAGCATTGCCCCCTCCCTTTAGAGCCCCTGGTTCCCCAAGACTCCATGCCTTCCATAAGGCTTAGTCTAACATGACTTCTGTATATATAGTATTCAGTCAAGAATGGAGGCTGGATCCACCCTCCAGCAACCAAGGTGCTTGGGGCCCTGGACCTGGGAGGAGCTTCAACCCAGATCAGCTTCTTCCCCAGCGGACCCATTGCAGACCCAACCACTGCCTCCCACTTCCGTCTGTATGGTTTCAACTACACCATCTATACACACAGCTACCTGTGCTATGGACAGGCCCAGGCTCAGAAGCAGGTGATCATGAAGTTGACCCAGGTGAGCACTCTAGGAGATTGGGGAGTAGGGTAAAAGGGGCTGATGGGTTATCTGGCTGGGGTACAGTGGAGGCAGAGGAACATAATTGGGGGCACTATAGATAGATACAGGGGTAGGCGGTACAAGCAAGGGCATCACAAGATTTATTGATGGGGATGGGGACAACATTTTTCAGGCTGGTGACCAGCAATAGCACCAGGTCCTAAGAAGAATCTTGTGAAGCTCTGCCCCTTCATTCTATCTTCCCACAACCCCAAATCCCTGACGTCCCAAAGGGCAGCCCTTCTTGATAGTCTTGAGCAACATTCCCCTGATTCTGGGGGATCAATTCAATTTCAATAAATATTTATAATGGCTCCTCTGAGCTTATACACAAAAGCAGTATAGGGCACAGTCCCTGCCCTTGGGCAGCTCACAATCTAGGGAAGACAGGAAGAGCTCACCCAGTCTGAAAAAGTATAGAGCATGGTCCTGCTCTAGGGAAAGTCCAAAAAGGAGCAGATCCATGCCTGCCCCTGGGGGGATCTGAAACTCCCAGAGAGACAGATTTGGTGTAAGAGATCCTCAATTCCACATGCACTTCTGCTCCTTACTAGCTGCGTGATATCTCTGAGCCTCAGTTCCTTAGTTTAAGAAATCAGGAAGTTGGACTTGTTGGCCTCCAAGGTCTCGTCCAGTCCTAAATTATTATTCTATGAGATAGATAAGGAGTATACCGAGGCCCTTCACGTGGGTAGCTTAGAGTTTGGGGGACAGGTAGACATAATACCTACAGGGAGAAAATAAGAACAACATGAGTTAGAATGTTGAACTATGAGGAGAGCTAGGTGGCTCAGTGGATAGAGTGCCAGGCCTGGAGTCAGGAGGACCTATATTCAAATCTGACTTCAGACACATCTCACTGTGACTCTGGATAAGTCACTTAACCCAGTTAAGTGTTGAATTATGATTTGGATTACCAAGGTTCTGGAGAACTGGGGAAGAGAGAGAATCATTTTGGGATGGAGGTGAGAGTCAGGGAAGATTTCTAGAGAAGTGAGGTTTTAACTGGACTTTGAAGAATGGTGCAGGAGTGGAAGCAGAAATAAAGGCCTAGAAACAGGTGGGGATATGAAATTCCGAGGGGGTATCACTAGGAGATGCATGTTGAGGTAGGTTGGAGCCAGAACATGGCATTAGGTCATTGAGCGATCAGGGACAGATGGGAGAGAGATAAGGTGACTTGAACTTAATGCTTTGGGTATTCCCCTGCCCCAACATGAGGCCCGATGGAGCCACATTCCCCCCTCTATTATTCTACATGTCCTCAAGGAATCCCAGGATACCCCTGGCCAGATCCAGCATCCCTGTTACCACGAAGGCTTTGAGAAGAAAGTGACAGCACAGTCTATCTATGACAGTCCCTGCACAGCCTACTTGCAGCCAAGTGGTGTCAACTTGAACCAGGAGATGATACTGGTGGGCACAGGCAATGCCACTAAGTGCCGGCAGGCCATCAGAGCCATCTTCAATTTTACTGCCTGTGGCCCCCATCATTCCTGCGCCTTCAATGGTACCTACCAGCCTGACGTGAGCGGCCAGTTTTTTGTAAGGCAGGGCCCTTGGGGGTCAGGGGCTGGTGTGCTGGGGGCAGTGGAAGGATGTCCGCTGGTGGGAACGGGCGGTGATCTCAAGGGATAACCAACCAAGGGTGCCCTTCCTCAGATTGGGACAGGACAACGTCTGCCATTGGCAGAATAGTATACTAGACAGTGAGCAAAATAGAAAGTTTTAGTGAGGCACAGTCCCTCCGGGGAGCTCACGGTACGGTGGTGGGAGGGCACATACATGCACATAAATGATATGAATGGCCGCTGAGAAGCTGGGGGTGCACCGAACTTCTAGAACAGAATAAATTCTATTCTATATTCTAAAGAATAGAATGCTGCACTTGGAGTCAGGAGTCCAAGGCTCCAAGCCACCCTCGGGCCCTTCATTGGCAGCATGAGCCAATCAGTTGATCTCTCCAAACCTTAGCTTCCTCTTTGATAAAATTGGGAGAAGATTCTGACTGAGAGGCATCGTAATATCCTGGATAGAGAGCTGCTGAGGAGTCCTGGCTCCAAGGCTGCCTCTAATCCTACTGGCTACTTGACTACATGACTGTGACTTCTCAATGCCTCAGGAAGAGATGGTGCTGGACTTGCCTCGTCAGAGGAAGTCTTCTTCCTGGGAGTTCTCTATATCAATGAAAGTGCAGGTTCAGTCCAAAATATTTTCTTCTAATATCTACCGCTTATGGGAGGAAAACTACTAAAAATACTACATAAGTACTATATAAATATATTATTGTTCATGTTACAGGATAACATAATAATGTTTTATTATATTTTTGTTAATAGTATATGATGAACACATTAGAATGTTACAAAGCGAAGAGCTAGGTGAGGTCACTCAGTCACTCAAAAAGCATTTAGCAAGTAGGGCACTCAGTGGAGAGAAAGCCCGGTCTGGAGTCTGGAAGTCCTGAGCTCAAATCTGGCCTCAGAAACTTCCAAGCTGTGTGACCCTGGGCAAGTCACTTAATCCCAACTTCTTAGTCCTTACTGCCCTTCTGCCTTGAAATCAATACTTAGAATCGATTCTAAGACAGAAGGTAAGGGTTTTTTTTTTTATCACCTATATGTTCCAGGCAGCGTGCTAAGCACTTTTCATGATTAGACAGGAATGTAAGCAAGTGAAAGAGATGCTGGTGGGAGAGGGAGGACATAGCAGGTAGAGAGAACAGTCTGAGCCTTTGCTCACAGAGGCAGGACAATAGAAGCCACATTGAAGGCTGGAGCAGTGTGCATGGAGGGGACGAGTATGAAAAGAAGAGCTTTTAAGAGAAGGCTGGAGAGGCTGGCATTGAGGGCCTTGAATGCCAGGGCAGAGGAATTTGAACTTGACATGTTACAATTAAAATTATCCTGAGAGACTGATTTGGGGGTTTATTGATTATATTGGTTTTATTGGTTAGGCCAGCCTCATTACCAATATAAAGTGATATAGATCTCCTGAGTTGGGTCACCCAGCCAAATAAGCAGATTTTTAGGAGCTCATTACTCAGCCCCTCTCTTGACTATCCCAAGACATCTTTAGCTGGTGAGAGCTAATTAAGAGATGGCCCATCAACTTATCCACCTCACCCCATCCTCACAGGTGGACAGGCCAAGTAGGCAGGAAAAGAACCCTTCTTCCCTACATTTATTAACCAAATTCTGTTAAAAAGGAAGGCATTCCTTGGGATTCCCAAGGATAGAAAATGCCAAAAACAGTAAACTAGAAGGTATCTCTGGCCTAGATCTCAGGCAAAAGAATACACAGTAATTCTCCCCAATATGTATAGGAATGAAGATAGTATATGAAGAATACATTTCTAACACTCAATAGATAATAGGGAACCACTAATGTAAACTCAAGAGCATTCCCAAGAAAGGGAGGAAGATATCAGGTTTTTCCTGGGATTGTTGACCTTCTCTGATCTTGTCCTTCAGGCTTTCTCAGCCTTCTACTACACCTTTGCCTTCCTCAACATCACCTCAGGCCAGTCTCTGTCGGAAGTCCGGAACATCATTGAGCTTTACTGCAGTCGGAGTTGGATGGATGTGAGCTCAGGAATGAATAAGGATGGAATTCAAGTTCCAGGGGGCTTCACAGGGCATCCTGCCCAGTTGTCGGGATGGGGTGGTTAAAATTGGGTCAAAGATGTGGTGCTGAGCCCCAATGGCCAGAGGCCTTAGATGGATGATTGGGCTTAGCCATCTGGGGAGTTATAGATTCTTGTTAGCTATAAGATTAATCTGGAGTCCCTCTTTTCTGTTGCATAGTGGGATCAGATTGTGGACAGCCTTGAGTTCCCAGATTTGGAATCTGAACAGTCGTTAGACAATGCAGAACCATAAGCATCAGGGCACTCAGCCCGTTTCAACTTGTATTCTTTCAGTCAGCTGAGAACTGGCTTTGCTCTATTTAATGTTTTCCATTTAAGATGGAGAATTTGGGTGTCCAGGGCAGAGTTAGACAGATCAGGGTAGCATTAGGCCTTGGGCCTGCTCGTCCATGGAAGGGACAGGCAAAAGGTGCCCCTCCCCGCCTGGGGACAGGCTCCCAGATGTCCCTGTACCTTCACCCTCAGGTGACTGCCAGTTACCCCAAACAGAAGTTGCAGTGGCTTCAGGATTACTGTGCCAATGCCAACTATATCCTCATACTCCTCCTGGAAGGCTACAAGTTCTCTGAGAAGAGCTGGACCTCCATCAGGTTCCAACAGAAAGTGAGTATGAGTCACTGGGATGAGGGTGGGACAACAATAAGCTTGACCTCCCACAGTATGGGATGGGGGGCCGGAATCTTGAACTCTGTTTTCTGAATGGTCCCTTTTAAGTTCCTTACGCAGGGGAGCAAACAGGTGGGGAACTACATGACTGACAAGGGTACTCTTTTTCTTTTCATATAAGAAGGAACCAGGATGATGGGTTTGAACCCTGATTATACTCCTTTCCCCTACTCACCAAAAGCCACATTAGACTATTTCCATTTTTCACCAATATTTGGCCTTCTGGGTGATCTGAAAATGACCATCAATCAGTCAATAAACATTTCTCAAGCCATTACTATGTGCCAGGCACTGTGCTAAGCACTGAGAATACAAAGAAAAGCAAAAGCAGTTCCTGCCCTCAAATTCCTGCTTCCAGTCTCACAGGGGAGACAACTTGTAAATGACTGTGTTCGACAAGCTACATATAGGATAAATTGGGGGAAATCAACAGAGGGAAGGCACTAACACTGACGAGAGTTGTTTGGGAAAGACTTCCTATGTAGGGTGAAATTTTCACTAGGACATGAAGGAAGCCAGGGAAGCCAGGAGGCTAAGATTTGAAGAGAGAGCATTCCAGGTGTGGGGAAACAGCCAGTGAAAATACCCAGAGAGAGCCAGCTGGTTGGCTCAATGAATAGAAAGCCAGACCTGGAGTCAGGAGGACCTGCGTTCAAATTTGACCCCAGACACTTCCTAGCTGTGTGACCCTGAGCAAGTCACTTAATCCTCATTTCCTAGCCCTAACTGCTCTTTTATCTTGGAACCAATATACAGTATTGATTCTAAGATGGAAGGTAAGGGTTTAAAAAAGAAAAAGAAAATACCCTGAGTCAGGAAATGGTCAGAGTCTTGTTTGAGGAACAGCAAGAAGGTCAGTGTCACTAGATCGAAGAGTACATGGGAGTGTAGGGCGTAAGATGTGAGCAGACTATACAGGTGAGGCTCTGAAGGGCTTTGAATGCTAAACAGGATTTTCTATTTGCTCCCGAAGGCACCTAGAGCCATAGAGTTGATTGAGTAGGGGGTAGTACAGTACCTGCATTTTAAGAAAACCACTTTGACAGTTGTGAGCAGGGTGAACTGGAGTTGGGAGAGGCTTGTGGTAAGGTAGATAAATCAGCATTCTCTTGCAATAGTCCATTCCTGAGGTGATACGGGCATGTGCCAAGATGGTGGTAGGGTCAGAGGAGAGAAGGATGTGTATGTGAGAGAGGTTACTAAGGTAATATAAACAGGCCTTGGCAACAGACTGGAGCCTGGGGAAGGAGGGAGAGTAAAAAGTCAAGGATGACGCCTAGACTGGCAACTTAGGTGACTGGGAGGATGATGGTATCTTCAGTGGTCACAGGGTCGTTAGGAAGAGGGGAGCATTTGCAGGGAAAGATAACAAGTTCAGTTTCGGACACATTGAGCTTAAGATGTCTATGGAATATCCAGTTTGAGATGCTCAGTAGGCAGTTAGAAGTATGAGTCTAGAGGTCAGCAGAGAGGTTAAGACTGAATAAGGAAATCTGAGAATCATCAACATTAAGATGACCATTGAATCCACAGGAATTACGATTTTGTTGTGGGTTATTTTTGCATGGAAAATTCACCTAGAACCACCCTCCCCCTTTCCTCCCCTCCCCTCCTGGTCCCTTCCTGCCCATATCTAGTTGACTGGCATTGGTCTGGGACAAAGGAGTGTTAGGCAGGAAGCTGGGGCCAGAGGAAGCCCAAACTTTGTGAGGAAACAGGAGGGAAACCCACACATTCTTTCTGAAGAGAAGGGCCTTCAAGAGGAGCCTAGGGAATCCCATGTGAATGAAAAGGGGAGGGTTTCCAAAGTCCAACTCTATGAAATTCTCTTCCCTCCCTCCTCTCCCCACTCCCACTCCCCCCACCTTCTCTCTCTTCTCCTCCCTTGTCTCCACTCCCCCTGCATGACCTGAAGTGGAATATACAAATAACCCTTTAGTCTGGGCTTCCTGAGACAAAAGTTAAAGTTTCTAAATTGATCTTTCTATGGAAAAAAACTCAAAGAAATGAAGGAAGAAAGTGAACTATTGTATGCTTTGGTCTGAATTCAGACTCCATTGGTTCTTTCTCTAGAGGTAGATGACATTTCTCATCATGAGTCCTTCAAAGTTAAAGTTTCTCATAAACAGCTTTTAACTAGGAGACCAAGAAGCAACAAACACAAACAGGAAACATAGGAACAGCTGGCAAGTGGGAGGGCACAGGACTCTGATCCACAGAAATGAAGAAGAAGGAAGTGAGACTTTCTGGTTGACAGGGAGGAGCTGGGGATACCCTGAGTCCAGAGGTCCTATATTTAGGACTGAAAGAGACCTAAGAGGTTATGTGTCCCCTGCTCACATTTGATGAGGAAATGAAAACTCCTACACAAGAAATAACTTGTCCAAGGTTACAAAGGTTATAAATCGCAGAATCAAGATCTGAGCCCAGGTCCTTTCTTTTAAGTGAGATAATTCCTCTTTAGTTCAGCCCAGTTTAGACAAGGGGATGAACCAGATGATTTCTGGGAGTCCCTAGAAAATTCTGAAGTGCCCCCAATTTAGTTCATTTCTTCAGTGTTTTCCTTCAAGATGCACCCCCATTTTGTAGTGAAAAAAATGTTGGATTTGAAGTCAGAGAATCTGGATTGAAGTCTGATCCTGAACTAGCCATTATGACTTCTCTGAGCCTCAGTTTCCTCATCTGTAAAATGGGGGTAGCCATAGGAGTCATAGAACTAATCTTGTAGAATCATGAGGACAGAAATAAAAGTTTTGCAAAATATTATTCAATGTGAATTAATACCTCCCCTGGCCCCAGAGTCAAGTGGCAATGAGAAGCCTCTTAGCAATGATATCATATCTCTGAGCCACACAGAGGTTTTAGGGTTAAGATAAGAAGACCATGGATTCGGCTTCTCTGCTAGCACAAGGGTTCCTAGCCATGACCTCTGCTCTAACTCCCCTCTGTCCCTCGGCCAGGCTTCAGAGACGGACATCGGCTGGACTCTTGGCTATATGCTGAACCTAACCAACATCATTCCGGCTGAGGCTCCAGTCCATGTTCGTGCCCAGAAGAAGGGACACTGGGTTACCTCCATCTTCTTCCTTGTACTTACCCTGGTTGCAGCCCTGGTTCTGCTGCTGGCATACTTCCTCTGAGGGAAATCTTCCTGTCTGGGTGGGAGACCCAAGCCCAGGGCCCTGCCTTTGGTTCAATGAAGATCATTTTCAGACCCCAATCCTGGAGGCTAAGGGTGGTGGCTGCTGGATATGGAGAAAGAGATGACCTATGACCGCTCCATGTTCCTTAGCACCGTACTACCCACGTGTCTCACACTGTCTGGCTCCCATGCCTCAGGTCTCCTTCTGCTCCTGTATGCTCCATGTTCCACTCCACATGTTCTTCTTTAGTCACCCCTCCTTTCTCCCATCATTGTCACTCTGCTTCACTCCCAAAGGCTCCCCTGCCCCCATCCTCCTCTTCTGTTTACCCTACAGGCCTTGGGTTGGCCAGTAGGGGTGGAAGAGGTTAGGGGCTCTCGTGCCGTCGTGAGCTAGCTTACTCCGGGGGACATAGAGACATTCCCTCAAACCTTATATCACGTGCAACTACACAAATGGACCGAGTGGCCCAGTGATGTAAACACTTTCACCATTATGCACACTAAGGGCCCAGGACCTCCATCCGGAAATCTTAATTAAAGCTAGGCTTGTTCCAGTCTAGATGTCTGACTTTGTGTAAGCAGGTGCTTCGTGGGGAGGGGAAAGGGAGAACCAGAGCCCTGATTCAGGGGACTGACCACTTGGCTGAAGGCTCCAAAACTGCAACCTGGGCCTCCCACCACTACCCCCTCACATCCAAGAGTGGCCATGTGCAATGGCCGCAGGAGTTCCCAGGATGGCGGGACCACTCTTTTGTGTAGTATACCCCTCCCTGGCATGTACACCTTTCACCAATTACACGAGCCCAGGTCAGAGCATTGGTCCCTGAGAATAAGGCAGAAGATGAACTGGCATGGAGTGAAGTGGGAAACGTTTCCTTGTTGGGTAGACAGAGGCATTGGGAGGGGAGGTAATGAGCAATGGCTTCTTCCCACGAGGGTCTTGGAAACTCCCTCTAGAAAAAGTTAACTTAATGTTTTTAAAACATCCCAACACAGTGGCTGAAACCCTTCTCGTGTCCCCAGGGCTGACCTTAGCCTCTTGTACTTGCCTTATCATCTCCCCTTCCCATTCTTTCCCCTTTCCCTGTTTTGCTACTAGCATATACATGGGAGAGAGAGCGTCAAGTTGTACTTAAAGGAGGGTCATCTCCGATGATTCACATTATCCAGAGGCTTGTTATGATTATATTAACAGATAGTTTGGAGAAGCAGATAAATGTTTCAGGGCCAAATAGTGCTTTAAGTTAAGAGCCAGAGATTGACAGGCTACAGTGAGGAAAGGAGGGGGTAAAACACTCCTGGCTCTCAAACCCCTCCCCCTCTAACTGCTGCTTCTTCAGTTGGTAATGAAGATAGCAATAGGATTCTTCTGGTAAGTTTCTCTTATGGCTGAAACCCCAATAATGTTCCTTTCTTAAATTTATATTCCTCTCAGGTCAGTTAGAGGAGATATATAGAAATTATTTATCTAACTGTTGAGGACAGAGGAGATCTTAAACTGGCAGCCAACAGGATTCAATCAAGAAGTTCAGACTGAATTGTAAGTATCTTCCAAATGATTATCAGGCACAGATTTGAAGGGTAAAAGTTATATTAGGAATTAACAAGGAAAATTATATAAATCCATGAAGGGTTTAGGATAAATGAAAGGTGCCCCTAAACTGTTAAATTGATGCCCCCTTCCTCCTCCTCACTGGAGAAGATGAAGCACTTAACTAAAACTGGCTCTATTGCTATAGATAAATATCTTACTCTCTAATTACTAAATAATTATATAACTATATTAATGAAGAATAGAAATGACAAATAGGCTAACTCTATGAGTAGAAACTACTGGCTTAAGCTACAATGGTTTCTCAGGAGAAACCCCAAGTCAGGAGAAACAAGCAGAGTATCTCCTCACATCCAATCCCACCAATTAACTGTCTTCAACCCTTCTCAACTGCCCCTCACCCAAAGTTCTCCAGGGGGGTCCCCTGGAATTCTGGGTGAGGCTCTCCCTGTACCTTTGCATGGATTCCATGCTTTGCATCTGCACACAACAGGCTCCAAGCCAGACCTGTTCCGTGGGAGTGGCCAGAACAAAGGGGAGTGAAGCATTGTTCAGGCCTGGGTGGTTCCAAGGATCCAGTGGGGACAAGGCTGAAAGCAATGCTTGAGGAGCACAGCCCCCCAGAGAGCATGACCCATACAGGTGGCCTGGATTCATTTGTCCTCACCCATAAATACTCATGTTCTGACCAGGGTGGTGGATCTTTTTTTTTTTTCTTTTTTCTTAAAACCCTTACCTTCCATCTTGGAAACAATACTGTGTATTGGTTCCAAGGCAGAAGAGTGGTAAGGGCTAGGCAATGGGGGTCAAGTGACTTGCCCAGGGTCATACAGCTAAGAAGTATTTGAGGCCAGATTTGAACCAGGACCTCCCATCTCTAGGCCTGGCTCTCCATCCACTGAGCCACCCAATTGCCTCCTGGGTGGTGGATCTTAATGGACTCCTTTGTCCCTAATCGGTGCCATCTGTCTAGAGAATGTGGCAGGGAGAAGGCAGAGGGTGACGGTCCTTTCGAGGAAAACTATAGGGTCTTTATGGATGGACGACTGTATAGAACAGGGGTTCTTAACTTTTTCTTGTCATGGTTCCCCCTTGGCTCTTTTGACCCCCTTCTCAGAAAACCATTAAGTATAAGAAGTCAAATATACAAAGGATATCAACTGTACTGAAAAAAAGATGTGAATTGTTCCTGTCAAATTCCAGATACCCAGGAAGATCTATCCATGAACTCCAAGTTAAGAACCTCACATAGATAACTGATCCTCAGGAGTTTGAATCCAGGCTTTCTTTACTGGCTATGAGACATCAGCCAAATTACTTAACCTTACTGGACCAATTTTCTTCTTAGTAAAATAGGTTTGGACTAGATCTTCCTCTCTGTTTATAAACACGACTATACTTTGAGCATCAGCTGTGAGAGCTACCCTCTCCCTACCAGGGCTATCCATCACGAGTCTCTGAGACTGATAGCCTTCCTTCCCCAAACAATAATAATCCCACAATGAATGGAGTTGTAGAAGGTTGGGCCAAGCTGGTGGAGACCAAGGCTGTGTTCTCAAGGTCCTTTCAGGCTGCAACGAGCCCTGACTTCCCTCCCTGCTTCTCACTCTGTCCTCTTCTATCTGCAGAGCAATTAAACCCTCTGAGCCTTAGAAGTCACTCACGTTCAAGACAGTTGAGTCTCATTGCTGGAGTCCAACTGGGGAAAGTTCATAAGGCAATAGAGATGAAGTTCCCTATGCCCTCGATGGGGAATGGACATATATTTGTCTTGTTTTTTTCTTCAATTAACCAGTATCCCCCTGAAAATCAGAAATGCTCAGGGCTGGGAAACTGTCGTGTGCCCACTTGACTGTAAGGGGGTGAAAGGACTGGTCCCCAGCAAAAGAATCCTGGACAGTGCTACCCTCTTGTGGCCTCAGGAATGCATGACAGTTAAGAGGGATGACTATAGAGGCAGAAATTAGGAAATGAGGAAGAGTCAGGAAGCATTAGGCCCTGGGAAGGAAGGGAAACAGGTAGCAGTCCTTAGGTGTTACTTAAACGTAAGGCCAGGGTAAATCAAAGGAAATGCTGAGTTGGGAACAAAGAATTTTCCATCAGAGAGTTTGTGATAGACAAGGTGGAAGAAGTCAGGCATGGTCTGATGCTGGCTAGATTTTGGGAAAAGATGTTTAAAAGAGTTCAGAAAGGACATAAAGCATAGAGCCATTGATTTAGAGCTGGAAGGGTCCTTAGAAATCATCTGGTCATAAAATCACAGACTTTAAAGTTGGAAGGGACCTCAGCACCCAAATCATACCCAAACTGTCTATCGCAGTACATGGCACATTGTAAGTACTTTATAATTTTATTCTTAAACCCTTATTTTCCATTGAAAAAATACTTAGTATTGGTTCCAAAGAAGAAGAGCAGTAAGGGCTAGGCAATGGAGGTTAAGTGACTTGCCCAGGGTCACACAGCTAGGCCAGATGTGAATCCAGGACCTCCTGTGTCTAGGCCTGACTATCCATTAAGCCATCTATCTTTCCCTTAATAAATGTTTATTGATACCTAGTCCAAACCATACCCAAAGAATCTGCTACAACATGCCAGATAAGTAGTTCCCTAATCTTTACTCGAAGATCTCAAATTAGGAGGACCTAGGACCTCCCTTGGGAGACCTTTCCAATTCTGGATGGTGTTAGAAAGTCTTTTCCAACATCAGACTAAATTTGTCTCTTTACACCTTCTATCCATTGTTACTGATTCTACTCCCTGGGGGTCTGTCAGAGCAAGCCTGACATTTACCTCTTCTAAATGAAAGCCTCTCAAATATTTGAACATAGCTATCATCTCCCTAACCTCTGCTCTTCTCCAGGCCAAATATCTCCATTTCCTTTATCTAATCTTTATAACATGGGCAGAAGACCCTTCATCATCCTGGCAACTAGGTGGCACAGTTGGGCAGCTAGTTGACATGGTAGATGGTGTACTAGACTTGGAATCAGGAAGACCTGAGTCCCGATCCTGCTCAGACACTTACTAGCCATAACTCCTAGAAAAGTCAATTAACTGCAGATTCCTCATCTATAAAATTGGAATAATAATAGCCTTTACCTTACATAGTTGTTCTGAAGATCACATGAGACAATATATGTATGAAAGCATTTTGCAAAGCTTAAAGTGCTAGATAAATGATACTTATTATTATTCTAACTTCATATTGTCCTACAAATCAGTGAGCTCATTAAACTATTACTCGGACCTGAATACAGTACTTCAGATATGGTCTGATCCAAGCAGAATATGGGGAGACTATTACTGTCATCGGAAACTTCTTTGAAGCCCAAGATCCCATTCGATTTTTAAACCCTTACTATCCGTCTAAGAATCAATGCTATATATTGGTTCCAAGGCAGAAGAGAGGTAAAAGTTAGGCAAGTGAGATTTAATGACTTGCCCAAGGTCACCATAGCTGGGAAGTGTCTGAGGCCAGATTTGAACCCAGAACCTCCTGGCTCTAGGCCTGGCTCTCAATCCACTGAGCCACCCAGCTGCCCCAAATCCCATTACCTTTTTTTGCCCAGTACATGAAAATACTGACTCACAATGAACTTAGAGTTCACCCCAACACCCGATCCTTTTCAGACAAACACTATCTAATCATGTTTCCCTTATAAATGTGATCATAAAGTTGATCTTTTAGTTCAGATGTAAGATTTTACTTGTTCCACTATGAATTTCATCTTAGATTCAGCCTAATTTGCAAGGTCTGTCAAGTGATTCTGTCATCCAATTTGTTACCTATCCTTCCCATTTTTATGTATTCTTCAAATTTTCTGAGTATGTCATCCATGCCTTTATCCAAGTCCTGAATAAAAATGTCCAGGGCCATGAACAGAAGGCATCCCTTGGGTCTCTCCTGGAAGCTCCAGTACCAAGTTGACATTGAGGCATTAACAACTACCCTTTAAGTCCAGTCATTTTATTAATTTTGAATTCTGGATGCTAAGGACCAGATGGTGTGGAGGATGCTAGGAAGCTGTTTTCTAAGAGAATTTTAGTGGCATGTAAGGAAAGCTTCCTTGGGAAGCTTTGGATCATGTGTGGACGATCTGTAACTAGTTCCAGTTGATTCCCTTGTTATTAGGAGGAGCCTATTTGTTTGTTTGTTTGTTTGACTATGTGACTTGAACAGTTAGTCTTCAGAAAGGTTGGAGTCAACTTTGGCTAGCTCCTTACCTCATTGTCTTCTTCTGACCCCGGGTGGCGTGTGGGTTTTTTGTGAGACCAGGCTGCAAAGGAAAGGGAGGTGCCCCCCCCCCCAAGGCCACATGATCTCTGGGAAAGAGACCTTCTTGGCCTTTTCTTTTGATTCTGTTTTTTTCCACTCTAGGTGCAGAGAGTGGAGTCTTCAACCATGAGAGAGTGAGTCACAGGAATTTAGAAGTCACGATCTAGGTGGGGTGTTGCAGTCAGCCCAGCATCAAAGCCCTAAGGAGCATGATACTAATCAAGACATTCCTTATAACAAGATTTTTTAAAAGGAGGGAAAAAATGCAATTCAGGAAAAAACAGCTAATATATCAATTGTATCTAGAAGTATATATGATATTCTACAACTAGAGTCTGCAAGGGAGAAAATGAATTATCTCAATTCTTTTCCAGAGATAAGTGTATATGATCAGGTAACATTCTGTTTCTTCTTTGGAGGTTTTGTGTTTTCCTTTTACATTGTTGCAATCATCATGCATTTTATTTTCTTGATTCTGTCTACTTCACTTTGTATCACTTCATATAAATTTTCCCATGCTTCTCTTAATTCTTCATATTTGTTGCCTTATATGGCACGGTAATATTCCATTACTTTCATGTACCACAATTTAATCTCCAGTAAATGTGCATCTACTTTGTTTCCAATTCTTTGCTACTACAAAAAGGGTTGCTAAAAAAAAAGTGTGGTATGTGGAGCCTTTCTTTTTCTTCTTGACCTCTTTGTAATATATGCTAACCAATAGGATCTCTGAGTTAAAAGTTATAGACATCTGAGTCATTTTCTTAGCATACTTCCAAGTTGCTTTCCAAAATGACTGTATTGGGGGGGGGGGGGCAGCTGGGTAGCTCAGTGGATTGAGAGTCAGGCCTAGAGACAGGAGGTCTTGAGTTCAAATCTGGCCTCAGACACTTCCCAGCTGTGTGACCCCCATTGCCTAGCTCTTATCACTCTTCTGCCTTGGAACCAATAGACAGTATTGATTCTAAGATAGAAGGAAAAGGTTTTTAAAAAACGATACAACCAGTAGTATATTAGCATTCACTTCCTTCTTAAATCCTTCTAATAAAACTTCCACCTTTGATCATCTTCGGCAATTTGTTCAAGGAATGAGATAAATGCTCCAAGTTGTTCTGATTTGTATTTTTCTTGTTATTTGTTTTGTGACATTATTTCATAACTTTATAAAGAGTTTGCACTTCTTTTGAGAAGTATTTGCTCATAGCCTTTAATCACTTTGCCACTAGGGGCTGGCTTATAGCCTTCAGCATCTGTAATAATTCCCTATATATTTTGGATATCAGACTCTAATGGAGATATTTAACGCAGAGATTTCTCTCCCAATTTAATTTTTTTCTTTTTATCCTTGCTATATTGATTTTGTTTATGGAAAAGCTGTTCAATTTAATGTTATTTAAATGATACATTTGGTGGGGGGAGTCACTCACCTCTTGTCTGGTTAAAATCAATTTCCCCTAATCATAGCTAACATTGTTCCCTAAAGAAGCTGAACTGGTTAAAAACCATTGGCACAATGAAAAGACCAAAAGACCCCAGAAATCGATTCAGGAATACGTGTTCATTCTCCAGGTAGGAAGACTTGACAGCTGAGAACAGGGTATGAGATCGTTTACGAAAAAAAGAAAAAGGAAATTTAGAAAAGGAGGATTACAAGAGATATTGCCTCACGATACAAATAACAAATTGTAGTACATGGATTTAATGGAATATTACTGTACTGTAGGAGACAATAATACAAATCAGCAGAGAGGTTCAAGCCTGCAGAGTTTGGACAGGAGATAACTAAGCCAATCATGTCAAGAGCAACTGGAAGATACCAAAACAGATCTGAAATGGAGCACTTCTAATGGCACGTCCAGAGCTATCTGTTCCCATGCTGACGGCATCTCGGTACCTGATGTGCCATATGGAGAAAACAGAAATAATATCCAGGAAAATGAGATCAGGAAAGCATGTTAGTTTAACTACGTAACATAAAGAGGAAATCTGTTTTGAAAGTTATGCAATTCTAAACTTCAAAATATTGAGAAGAGGGGTAGAGTCCCCTTATGAGTAGAAAAGATCATATTATAACAACAACAACAAAAGCAGCCAAGGAGATATCAGTCACTATTGGCCTTTATGTCTACTTTCCCATCTCAATAAAACTTTGAGAATGATCTATATTTATGCCGAGGTTATCTTCAATGAAAATGTGATAAGAGAATAGTCAGGCTTTCACAGTAGATTCTCTATAGTAGACTTCATCATTATAGTCACATGAATACAAGATCCCACTGTTTATTGATTATTTTTAAAAGCATTTGATTCAGTAGAGCAAAGCTCAGCTTTAATGGCTCTCTTCCAACACAGTAGCTCTCATGCATTTGTTAAAATTCTACCAGAGTCCTTGATGAATGGTATAGTGGAAAGAGTGTTACAGTTGGAATCATGAAAGATCTAAATTCAGATCCTGCAGCTGATTCCTACTAGTGGCCGATGACGAACAAGTCATTTAACCCCTCTTGATCCTCAGTTTCCTCATTTCTAAAATGGGGATTATTTTTTTTTAACCCTTTCCTTCTATTTTGGAGCCAATACTGTGTATTGGCTCCAAGGCAGAAGAGTGGTAAGGGTAGGCAATGGGGGTCAAGTGACTTGCCCAGGGTCACACGGCTGGGAAGTGTCTGAGGCCAGATTTGAACCCAGGACTTCCCATCTCTAGGCCTGACTCTCAATCCACTGAGCTACCCAGCTGCCCCCTAAAGTGGGGATTATTTTATCTGTAGCACTTATCTTAGAAATAATCTACATAAATTGCTTTGCAAACCAAAAAAAAAAAAACAAATAAAACATTGTATGTCAGTTATTATTTTGCAAGCCCAGATCATTTGGCTTAACTATTCTCTAGTAGTCACTAAATGAGGCATAGGACAGGAAGATAGTACTCTCTGAATGTTTGTTCCTTTCACCCAGAGATTACCAGGCATATATTCCAAAGGAGTCAATATTTTTTTTTAAATGCCACCTATAGAACAAAATATTTATAGCAGCACTTTTTTTGTCATGGTAAAAGACTGGAAACAAAGTAGACATCTACCCACTGAAGAACAGCTAAATAAATTGTGATATAAAAATATAAAGGAATATTTTTGTGGGATTAAAAAAAATGAATATGAAGAATCCAGAGAAATAGGGGAAGGCATAGGAACTGATGTGAAGTAAGCTGGACTGGAGAAATAATACAATAACTAAATATACTATAGATAAATGAATATGGAAATGATTGAAATGGGCAAGGATTAAATCAAAGCAACAAAAACAAAATAAACAAAAACTGGATGTTGTGAAATTATGATAAATAATTTTGGCCTCAAAGGAGAGACATGAAAAAAGTACTTGTTATAAATGATATCTTGCCCAAAGTCTAAATGGAAGATGGATACCTAAAAGCTGGTACAGTTCTCTAACTATTTCTGTTTGTGGATGCCTATGATCTGAAAGAAATAAAACCTCCTTAGAGAAATTTGTGGCCACTTAAAAGAGATTGATTTAAAAATCCATATGGGAAAAGCCAAATGGATAAAAGATGAATATTATGCAAATTATGATATGCATTTGGATGTTTGGGCTATTCAGTCTACGTACTTAGGATAAATATTTCAAATAGATAGTGAATAGGACTCATAATTGAATAAAAGGAAGAGAAAGAGCTAGGGCTTACATGGGAGATTGTATAGTTCTTTCTTCCTGCTATCAGCATTTAAAAAAAATAATTATTGATAGGTTTTCTTTTTAGATCACCCATTTTCCAATTACATTCTTCTAGACTCTCATTGAACCTACATTGTCACAAAAAATTAATATAAAAAGAAAAGCAGTAGTTCAACCATATTACTCAGCAATCGACTGAGTCTGGTATTTGCAACGTTCCACACCCACGATTTCACTCCTCGATAAAGAAGGGATATGGGCATATCTTCTCATTTGTCCTTTGGGAACAAACTTGAAGACTCATCTTTTTACCAGTAATGTTTTTCCAGTGTTGTTATTTATTTGAAAATCATGGAATCCTATCCTGATTTCAAAATGATTAAAATCATGAAAAGCCAGCTATGGTAAATAATGAACAAGGCCTCCTGGGCAATAAATAGTATAAATGCTTTCACCAAGTACGTGAATGTAGAGGATGTCTGCAATGTGCCTCATCTATGTGGGAGCTGCAGCAGCCCAGAGGGCTTTCATGGGATAAACTGAGTCAACCGTGTTGAAAGTAGTTCTGCTAGGGTACCCCTTCAGGGCAGAGATGAAGCCATAAGAGAAGGAAGAATGGGGCCTGACTTTGTGTGTTGGTATGCATTTCAGCTTTTTCTCTGGGTTTCTGTTGGCCATTCCAGTCTATTCTGGGTGGAGATGTAGATAATTGCCTGGGGGACAAACATCAGCCAGCCTTTTTCTGTGACCATGGCCAGCCGAGCCCCTGTATCTTGAGTTGGAAACCAAGATGGAAGAACCAGGGCACATCTTAGAGAATAGTAATCTTCAAAAAGAGATGCTAGCATGGAGATGAGACCAAGGCAGTTTGGTGATGCAACGGTCCAGTGGACAGAGATAGGCACAAAGTGGAACTGGACTGGCAACTGTTATGAAACTGCACATAGGTCTGGGACACCAAACTCATACCCTCAGGCACCCCCACCCCACCCCCCATGCTCCTCACTTGTTTGTAGACCTGATCCCAGAGGGTTCCAAACACTTGATCTTTTCTTTCTTTTTTCCTATAATCTTCAGATACCAGAGAAGATTTGGGGAGAATTTCTAGGTGAAGCATCCATCAGAGGTGAGTTTCTTTACTCGTTTACTATGCTATGTTTTAATAAGCCATATGGACACTGAAAAGTCAATTGCCCGAGACTTGTGATAGAGAGCAGGAGATTGACCATGTCAGGGATGGGAGAAAAGTTTTTTTAAAGCCATTTAAAATATTTAGAATAGTATTTCATTTCTATACCATTTTGATACTGTTAAACCTAAAGTAAAGCTAGAACAGGTAGGTGGCACAGTGGAGAGAGTGCTATGCCTGGAGTCAGGAAGTTCTTCATGAGTTCAAATCTGACCTCTAACATTTACTAGCTGTGTGACCCTGGGCAAATCCCTTAATCCTGTTTGCCTCAGTTTCTTTATCTGTAAAATGAGCTAGAGAAGGAAATGGCAAACCACTCTAGTATCTTTGCCAAGAATATCCTAGGGAGGGTCACAAAGAGTCAGACACGAATGAACAACAACAAACCCAAGGCCGGTGTTGATGGTAGCACAAGGAGCTGGGAGAGCTTGAGGTATTTGAAGAGGGAGTAGGCTGAAGCTGCAGTCAGAGTGCCCTCTTTAGCTAATGGAGCTACTGGAGCTTTGAGGGATGCCCTTTGGTTGATGGTTTGAATGTAGTGCCACCTGGTGGGAAAATTATATATACATTTCCTTGCTTAATAAGTGCCAGCTTTTATGTAGTATTATAGAGAGTGGAAGATGAGCTGATATTGGTCACTAATGCTACTACAGTATCTCCAGTGTCATCTGGGAAACTGACCAAGAATACATCAAGTCTGTATCACAGCAAGTCACATATATAATCAGAGAAGAAAAAAGGCTGGTTATGTAGTGAGAACAAGAGATAAGTTGGACATTCCAAGTGGAACCCTGATGTTCATGAAATGCTAAAAAGACCTAAGGGAAAAGCCTCTAGCATTTTGGGTAGATCTAATAAAAGATGAAACATTTCCTAATGTAGTAGGGACATAAAATCTACAACATTGTGACAAAGTGGATTTTTCCCACCAGAGTCATAGATGCCAGTGCTAAGAGAGGGCATAGACCCTTTCTTGTACCCTTCTCTACTCCTTTAGAATTAATAAATGAAAAAGCATTTATTAAATACTTACTGTGTGCCAAGAATTGTGCTAAGCACAGAGAAAGCAAAAAAAAAGTTCCCTAACCTCAAGGATCTTATACCTAATGGCAAAACCAAATACAGGGTGGGGGATGGTGATACCTAGTGAGGGGTGCTTTGAAAAGCATCCCATGGCAAGATTGGAAGCATAAAGACAATTGGGAAAAACACCTGAATAACTTTTTGAAATTCCCCAAAGAAAGGTACTGATTGAGTAAGGAGTGGAGCATACTGCTGGGCCCTGAAAGAGGGAGGAGATAAAATGAATCAAAGTAATACAAATCTGGACAAGAGAAGGAAAGAGGGATTTGGTCAAGCAGGACTAATAGCCAATATTCCCAAAGGCTCCTGAGAAAAGGCTGTATGTAAATTGGGGCTGTGGGACCCAGGTATAAATAGAAAGGAAGTTTCTTATAGCTGTGAAGGAGGTCCCTATAAAAGATCTATTACATTGAAGCATCAGTGTAAATAAAGCCTCAAGGACAGCTCAAAATCACTTTGAATCCATAATTTGAGAGGCTTATCTGGGTCAGGAAGAAAGAGAAACTATTAGCAAGAGGCATTAGGGTAAATGAAGGACACAGTGGAGTGGGGGACCTCTCATATCTCAAATTGATATGATGGGAAGAGACAAAAATTTCAGGCCCCTGGCAGAATCCCTGGGATACCCAATATGGAGATAAGTAGCTGTATCCCTCTCTTCTCCTGGGATCTTTGGTTCACTATCTAGACCAATGATTCCCAAAGTGGGCACTACGGCCCCCTGGTGGGTGCTGCAGCGATACAGGAAAATGGTGATGGCCACACTTTTTTGGTATTACATTCTATTCTGAGTTCAATAAATAGTTTCATAATTTCCAGGGGGTGCTAAGTAATATTTTTTCTGGAAAGGGGGTGGTGGGCCAAAAAAGTTTGGGAACCACTGATCTAGACTCTGGCCACATCTCCCTTCTGAGATATTCTTAATAGTCATTGCCATTCAAGGGACATGAATAGGCAATTTTCAGATAAAGAAATCAAAACTATCAATAAGCACATGAGAAAGTGTTCTAAATCTCTAATAATTAGAGAAATGCAAATTAAAACAACTCTGAGGTACCATCTCACATCAAGCAGATTGGCTAGTATGATATAAGGGGAAAGTAATGAATGTTGGAGGGGATGTGGCAAAATTGGGGCACTGCTGGTAGAGTTGCAAACTGATCCAACCATTCTGGATGGCAATTTGGAACTATGCCAAAAGAGCTCTAAAAGACTGCCTGCCTTTCAATCCAGCCATAGCATTGCTGGGTTTGTACCCCAAAGAGGTCATAGATAAAAAGACTTGTACAAAAACATTTATAGCCATGCTTTTTGTGGTGGCAAAAAACTGGAAAACAAGGGTATGCCCTTCAATTGGGGAATGGCTGAACAAATTGTGGTATATGCTGGTGATGAAATACTGTTGTGCTCAAAGGAATAATAAACTGTAGGAATTCCATGTGAACTGGAAAGACCTCCAGGAATTGATGCAGAGTGAAAGGAGCAGAGCCAGAAGAACATTGTATACGGAGACTGATACACTGTGGTAAAATCGAATGTAATGGACTTCTGTACTAGCAGCAATGCAGTGACCCAGGACAATGCTGAGGGATTTATGGAAAAGAATGCTACCCACATTCAGAGGAAGAACTGCAAGAGTGGAAACACAGAAGAAAAACAACTGCTTGAACACATGGTTTGAGGCGGACATGATTGGGGATGTAGACTCAAAAAGACCACACCAATGTAACTATCAATAATATGTAAATAAGTTTTGATTGATGACACATGTTAAAACCAGTAGAAACGTGCATTTGATATGTGGGGTGTGGGTGAAGGTGGGGATGAAGGGGAAAGTAAAAACATGAATCATGTAACCATGGAAAATGTTTCTAAAAAAATAAAATACTTAAATCTTAAAAAAAAAAAAAAAAAAAAAACAGTCATTGCCATTAACCTTGGAGGCCCTGGCCAAGAGTTTCAACTCCCCCCACCCCAAAGCAGAGAATATTTGGGGCACAAACACTGGGGTTATTCACAAAAACTGGTAGCTCCAGGGCTTACATGCAGGCATGCTCTATAATAAGTAAGTTGTAGGTTCCTATATTAGGTACAGGATTGTTTATGGGAGCAAGTCAGGGAAATATATTTAGATGATAACTAGGAAGACAGAGACAGACAGAACAAAGACATACATAGAGACAGAGAATACACATATTAAGCATTTACTATGTGCCAGGCACTGGGCACTGAGGATAAAAATATATGTAAAAAATACTAATCTCTATTCTTGAGCTTATATTCTAATGAGAGAAAGAGAAGTTTGAAAAGAACAGACAATGAGGAATGGTGCTGGAATGAAGTGAGCATGGCCTGGGTACTATGTTCTGGGAACCTCATGAAATAATGGTCTGGAACAAAAATTTACCAATCATAAGAAAGGGGCACTTTTCCTGCAGAATACCTGAAAGTCTTTCAGTTAGTTAAATATCCATTTTTTTTCCTTGCAAGATTACACTTAGCTTCGCTGGTTAGGTTATTCTTGGTTGCAACTCCAGTTCCTTTGCTTTTCAGAACATCATGTTCTATGCCCTTCAGTCTTACCATATAAAAAACTGCTAAATCTTTTGTTATTCTGACTGTAGCTCCACAGTATTTAAATTATTATTTTTTAATTTACTTGTAGCATTTTCCCCTTGACCTTCAAAACTCAGCTATAATGTTCCTAAGAGTTTTTATCTTGGGATCTTTTCTAGGTGATGATCAGTGGATTTTTTTCAATTTCTATTTTACTGTCTAGTTCTAAAATTTCAGGGCAATTTCCCTCAATAATTTCTTGAAGTATAGTGTTTAGACTATTTTTTAATATCACAACTTTCAGGTAGTTCTCTTTACTATCTCTTGTAGGAATACTTTAACTCCTCTCTCTAGATATTTTCACTGACTGTTTTTCATGCCTGGAAACTTTTCCCTCATCTCTGCCTCCTGGCTTCACTGACTTCCTTCCAGACTCAGCTAAAGTCCTATCTTATATAAGAAATCCTTCCTAATCCTCCTTAATCTTACTGCCTTTTTTCCTTGAGATTACCCCAATTTATTCTGTATAAATCTTCTTTGTGTGGAAAAGGAAATGGCAAACTACTTTAGTGGCTTTGCCAATAAAACCCCAAATGGGGTCATGCAAAGTCAAATGTGTCTGAAAATGACTGAACAGCATCTTGCTTTTATATAATTGTTTGCATGTTGTCTTCTACATTAGACTGTGAAGCTCTTTGAGATCAGGGACTGTTGGATTTCTTTTTGCTTTTCTTTTTCTTTCTTCTGCTTACCAGGGATGTCCATTATCACCACTACTATTTAATATTGTACTAGAAATTCTAGCAGTAGCAATTAAAGAAGAAAAATAAATTAAAGGGATCAAAGTAGGCAATGAGGAAATTAAACTATCACTCTTTGCAGATGACATGATGGTATACCTAGTGAATCCAAGAAAATCAACTAAAAAACTAGTAGAAACAAGCAAAAACTTTAGCAAAGTTGCAGGGTACAAAATAAACCCACATAAATCACCAGCTTTTCTATATGTTTTCAACAAAACCCCAGCATCAAGAGTTAGAAAGAGAAACTCCATTTAAAATTATTCTAGACAAGATAAAATACCTGGAAATCTACTTTCCAAGACAAATTCAGGAATTATATGAACATAACTACAAAACACTCTTCACACAAATAAAAGTAGATCTAAACAATTGGAAAAACATCAATTGGTCTTTCTTCTGCTTATCACAGTGCCTGGTACATAGCAGATGCTTAATAAATGCTTATTAACTGACTAGCATAGTTCATGGCTCTTGAAATTGTTTGATCCTCACCTCTGTTATAATAAAACTGATACTCCACTCCACTAGATGTAGATGTAGATGAAGTATAGAGAGAGGATAGGATGACACCTCTCTCCTTTATAACAGTTGCCCAGGCAGGATTCTTTAGGACAATGGATGATATCCCTTCAGGACCCACCTGGGGTTAATTGATATTATTAATGGGATCTTTAGCTGGGTAACATTGGAATCTGACGTGTCTCTCCCTTCCCAAAGAAGCTTTGAATAATCACTTCGGGGAAGGTACTTTAAACTTTGATTATATTTAACAAAGGAAGATAATGGGATGGGATAGAGGTATTGGGAGACCCTAACTTAAAATGATAATGATGAATCTCTAAACTGCAGGCAAGTAAATGAATTAAGTTGATTAGCTTCTCTCAGGTACAGCCTGGCCAGAGCCACACCAGAGCAGGCAAACTGCTGTATAATCTTTCAGCTTCTTCTTCTCTAGATGATAAACCTAACCAGTTTGAGATATCCACCCTTTCCACCCTCTTCTTCTCCTGCCCACTTCCTGGATCCCTCCCGGGCCCTGGGACACCTAGATAACTAAGATGATTGACTTCCTAATATCTAGGGGCAGTAGAATCAGAGATGATGGTCTAGGTACAGGTTGTTGATGGTACAGGAACAAACAGGAGGAGCTTGCAGGGTTGAGTCTGCAAGTCTTAATCTCACAAAAACCAGGATCCACTGACTCAGGTCTCAGGGAACAGAAAAGAACCCCTGCCAGAGCTACCAGGGTGGTTTTATACCACCCCCTGGGCCAACTGCCCTCTCCTGTCCTCACGCCTCTCTGGGAACATTCCGACATCCAACTGAACCACCTGTCAATCACAGTGTGAACTCCTAGCTCCCAGAGATTCAATATAACACCTCCCATAATTATTTTCTATTAACTAGTCAGTTAGATTTAATTAGCTTTTAGAAAGGGATGGCATAATTATTTGATATAAAACATTCCTTCAAAAGTCCATGATGGGGGCAGCTAGGTAGCTCAGTGGATTGAGAGCCAGGCCTAGAGACGGAGGTCCTACGGTCAAATCTGGCCTCAGACACTTCCCAGCTGTGTGATCCTGGGCAAGTCACTTAACCCCCATTGCCTAACCCTTACCACTCTTCTGCCTTGGAGCCAATATACAGAATTGACTCCAAGATGAAAGGTAAGGGTTTAAAAAAAAAAAAAAGTCTTTAATAGGGGCAGCTAGGTGGGTCAGTGGATAGAGAACCAGGCCTAGAGATGGCAAGTCCTAGGTTCAAATCTGACCTCAGATACTTTGTAGCTGTGTGATCCTTAATCCCAATTGCCTAACCCTTACCACTCTTCTGCCTTGGAACCAATACACAGTATTGATTCTAAGACAGATGGTAAGATTAAATAAAAATCTGTGGTTCACTCTTCCACCAGTACATAGATAGTCTAGGGGAAAGTGGGCTCAAGCTTAGTTAAAGGGGTAACTTAGTAGCAAAAGAGTAGATTTAATTAGATTATCTGAAAAAGGAAATCTACTGAATATTTAATAGTTTTTTTTAACAATCTTGCTATCTTTTAACAGTCCAATTCATAAGAAAACTGAATCTAATTTAGCCAAATGATATCAGTTGAATATATCTCAAAATAGCTTTACCCAAGCACTGTTACAAATTCAGAAAATAGCTCTGGTTTTGGAACCTACCTTTAATTAAATCATAAGCATTTTAAGACAGAAGACACTTCTATTACAATTTTTAAAAACTATTATCACATTCATTTTAACAACTCAACAAGGAAGTGTCCCCCCAACAGAACTTTACAATATTTTAGAAAAAATTTCATGTAATAGCATGTATTTTAAAACATATTCTCCTAATTAAAAGAGAATTCACTTCTAATCACATATCTATGTGATTCCACAATACAAGAAAAACTAGGTTCTAAAGAACTCATATCAATTTCACTAATTCTTTGATAGTAAAGTAGATTATCATCCTTTGTGATTTATGATAAAAGCTGCCCTATTATCAGTTGGCCAACAGTGACTAGTATTAGAAGTATCTTTTGATTTGTAGCATAATAATTTCTTGATTTGAAATATCTGTGCTACAATTGAATGTAATAGACTTTTCTTCTAGCAGCAATGCAGTGATCCAGGACAATCCAGAAGAACTTATGAGAAAGAAAGCTATCCACATCCAGAGAAAGAACTGTGGGGGCAGAAATGCAGAAGAAAAATATATGATTGATCACATGGTTCGATAAGGATATGGTTAGGGTTTTAATGTTAAAAGATTACTCTACTGCAAATATGAATAACATGGAAATAGGTTTTGAACAATGGTACATGTATAACCCATTAGAATTGCTTGTCAGCTCCGGGAGGGGGAAAAGAAGGTGGGGAATCATGAATCATGTAACTATGGGAAAATATTCTAAATTTAAAAAATAAAAATAAAAAATAAAATATCTGTGCTTATTATAACTTTATGTATCAATTAGAGTTAGCAGGACTGCACTGAAAAACATGTCTTTTAGAGACTAAATTGTTGAAGGACTCAGAATAATTTTTTTCTCTATTTCATTTCAAATCTTTCAAAAGCTAAGTATTTCTTCTGTTTTCTTACCCTAACTTATTGTAGCCTTCATAGAAAAATATTAAATTTTACTTATTTCAGGTACTTGATGGTTTATATAATAGTTATTCTTATTCCTACAAAGATATGTTTCTTACTTTACTTGCTTTGTTGTTTAGTTATTTTTCAGTCATGTCCAGATCTTCATGACCTCTTCTGGGGTTTTCTTGGCAAAGATACTGAAGTAGTTTGCCATTTCCTCCTCCAGTTCATTTTATAGATGAAGAAACTGAGGCAAACAGAGTTAAGTGACTTGCCTAGGGTCACACAACTAGCATCTGAGGCCAGATCTGAACTCATGAGGCTGAGTTTTCTTGAAACCTGGGCTATATCTGCTGTACCACTAATCTGCCCCTTAATGTATCTGCTATTGGATGATTAATTTTCATCATTCTATCTACTCAAATTTAGGTAATTTAGGCTAAAGAAAATGTTTATGCTAATTTGGCTTAATTGCAAGAGCAAGGCCAACTCTAAGGAGGGTGACTTAATCCATTAGATAAACTAAAATAGATTAAAGTAATCAATACTAAGTGGATTAAAGGTTATTCCTTTACACACACACACACACACACACACACACACACACACACACACACACACACACACACACAGCTAACAGTCACTTCCCTCTTGGAGATGAGAAGTCCAAATCCTCAAACCCTCTGTTTAATCCCCCTGCAGCAAGTCTGCCAGCTCCAATCAGCTGCCAAAGAGATTTTCCTAAATCTAAGATAGAATCATGTCACCCCAGCCCCTTCTACTCTATTCCCTTAAGAATCAAATATAAAATATTATTTGGCATTTAAAAAACTTCACAACTTGGCTCTTTCCTACCTTTCCTTGGTTTTGTTTTTTAATATTTGATTTGTTTTAGTCAGCCAAGATCTGCTTTCTCATTCTCCCACCTTCCACTCTCAGTTGAGATCCCAAGTAAAACAAAACTCATTATAAACAGGTACGGTTAACCAAAACAAATTTCCACATTGGTCATGGCCTAAAAATATTTGTCTCAAAATATTTATAGCTGCTCTTTTTGTAGTGGCAAAGAATTGGAAATTGAGGGGATGTCTATCAATTGGGGAATGGCTGAACAAATTGTGGTATATGATTGTGATGGAACACTTTTGTGCTATAAGAAATTATATTGTACATAGTAACAACAATATTGGTCAATGATTATCTGGGAAAATTTGGCTACTCTCAGCAATGTAATGATCTGGGACAATCCTGAAAGTCTTATGATGGGGAATGCTCTCCACTGCCAGAGAAAGAACTCTTGGAATCGTCTTTCACATCAGTGTATTACGGTTTAATTTGGGGTTTTGGTTATGTACGACTTTGCTCTTACAACAATAATCAATATGGAAGTGTGTTTTACATGACAGTTTTTAATGATGGAAAAAAATAAAAATATTTGTCTCATTCTGCATTCTGAGTCCTTCAGAATGTAGGTAACATGTTTCATCATTAGTTCTCTGAAATCCTGGTTGGTCATTATGCTGATAGGTTAAGATTAGCACAATATTTCATCACATTTATATACCATAACTTGTTCATCCATTCTCCATTTTAGGGGCACTTCCTCAGATTCCTATTCTTTGCAACCTCAAAAAAGAACTATAAGTATTTTTGTAAATACTCGGACTTTGTTTTACTTATGCAATCCTTCCCCTAAATTTAGCCTGTTCCCCTTTTCCCCTTCTCCGTTTTTCCTCCTATTTCCCGGGTAAGTGAAATGCAATCTATACCCAGTTGTGTGTGTGTGTGTGTGTGTGTTCTTCCTTCTTTTGACAAGTTCAGATGAGAATGAGGTTCAGGTGTCAACCTCTCCTCCCACTCTCTTCCTTGTTTGTATAGATGTCTACTTGTGAGCTCTGATTATGAGATAATTTCCCTTGACCTTCCTTTACCTTCCCGTTTCCTTTCCACTTCTGTGTATTCCTCTTCCCTTCTCTGTTCTTTAAAGATCACATTGACTTCATAAAAGCTAAAAAGGCCTACATGAACTGATGCAAAATGAAGTAAGCAGAACCAGGAAAGCATTGTACACCGCAACAGCAATATTGTACAATGATCAATTGTGAAAGATTTAGCTATTCTGAACATGATGATCTAGGCCAATTCTGAAGCACTTAGGTGCTATCCACCTCCAGAGAAAGAGCTGTTGGAGTCCATGCAGATCAAATCATACTATTTTTCACTTTAGTTTTTTTTGTTTTATGTTGGGGTTTTGGTTTTATATGAGTATTCTTTCTCAACAATGAGCAATATGGAAATGTTTTGCATGATCCTACCTATATAACCCAGATCAAATCACTTACCATCTCAGGGAGGTGGAAGGGAAGGAGGGGAAGGAGACAACTTATAATTTCTGAAAATATAGTTGAAAATCATGATGACATGTAATTGGGAAAATAAAATATTTTTTAAAAAAAGATCATTGTCATATAACAGAACCACTCCTAGATCTTGTCTAATTGCTCTCTCAGCATGACCCCTGATGACAATAGGGTTCAGAGGGGACACCTGTATTATTTTTCCATATTTGAACATAAGCAGTTTATCCTCGCTTAGCTATTTATCACTGTCTCATCCATGTTTATCTTTTTATGTTTTTCTTCACTCTTGTACATAAACTTTAAAGTTTTTCTGAAGCTCTTTTCATCAGGCATGCTCAGAAGTATTCTATTTCATAAAAAATCCATTCCCCACCTTGTAGCATTATACTCAGCTTTTCTGGGCAAGTTATTTTTGGCAATAAGTTCATATTCTTTGCCTTCTGGAATATTGCATACCAACTTCTTCACTCCTTTATAGTGGTAGTTGCTAAATTATGGGTGATCCAAACTGTGCCTCTTCAGTACTTACATTCTTTCTAGCTACTTATATATTTTTCTTTTACCTGACATTTCTGAATTTGGCTCTGATAGGAGTTTTCGGAGTTTCTTTCAAGAGATGATTGATGGGTTCTTTCTATTGCAGTCTGCCTTCTAGCTCTCAGAGATCTGGGCAGTTTATTTTTTATTTTTTAAGACTTACCTTCTACCTTAGATCAATACCAGAGCAGTAAGCTCTAGGCAGGTTAGGGTTAACTTGATCAGGATCACATTGTTAGGAAGTGTCTGAGGCCAGCTTTTAACCCTGGGACATTCCTACCTCCAAGCCTGGCTCTCTATTCCCTGAGCCACCTAGCTGCCCCTGAGCATTTTATTATTAAGATGTCTTGAAATAGGAAGCAGCTGGGTAGCTCAGTAGATTGAGAGCCAGGCCTAGGAGGTCCTAGGTTCAAATCTGGCCTCAGACACTTCCCAGCTGTGTGACCCTGCGCAAGTCCCTTGACCCCCATTGCCTACCCTTATCACTCTTCTGCCTTGGAGCCAATACACAGTATTGACTCCAAGATGGAAGGTAAGGGTTTTAAAAAAAAAAGATGTCTTGAAATATCATGTCTAGGCTCTTTTTTTGGTCATGGTGTTCAGATAGTCCAATAATTCTTAATTGTTTTTCTCCTCAATTTATTTTTCAGGTTGGTTGTTTTTGCTATAACTTGCATTTCCTTCTCTTTTTTAGCCCTTTGGCTTTGTTTTGATAATTCTCATTGCTTCATAAAGTCATTGGCTTCTATTTTGTCTCTTCTAATTTTCAGGGAGTGTATTTCGTAGGCAAGGTTTTGTACCTGTTTCTCCAAATTGTTAATTTCTTTTCCAAATCTTTCTTCCATAGTTCTCATTTCTTTTCCAATTTCTTCCTTTAGCATTTTCATTTGTTTCAAGTAATCTTAAAAATAAACAGCTCAGATCCCTTAGGACCAGAGGGAAATGATACCTTTGTCTCCTCTGATCCCCATCATCATTGGGATTCATAGAAGGAGTTCAATTAGACAAAGCCTAAGAATTATCTTGTTATATCTTGATTAAAAAAAAATAATGAAAGATAGAGAGTTAGAGGAATATACTGATAGGTTTAAAGGAAAGGAAAAGAAGATTGGAGAAAATTATCCCACCTAATTGGGGAGTACAAGTAGATATGTAAACAAACAAGGGGTGGGGTAACTTGAACTATTTTAAGGATTGAATCTCATCTGACTTGGTCAAAAGATGGAAGAAAATATAAACACACACACAAGCACTTGGGGACAGAAATGTATTTCAGTCATCAGGAAAACAGAAGGGAAAGAGAAGAAAAAAGGGAAGAAGCTAGGAGAAGAGACAAGAGGGAGGAGAAATTAAGGGAGGAATTAGTCTTAAGGAAAACACATTTTAAGGATGTATGAAAATATCTATAGTTCTTTTTGCAGTTGCAAAGAATAGGCATCTGAGGGATTACTCATAAATTGGGGAATAGGAGAACAGGAAAACCTAGGAACTCTGATCAACACAATTGCCAGCTGGCAGAGAGGTGATAGACTCAGGGAAGAGATGGAGAACTAATTTGTTTGACATGACCAGTGCAAACATGTATTTTGCTTGGCTATACATGTTTTTAGTAGAGGTTTTGTTTTTCTTGCTTTCTCAGTGAAGGGCAAGGAAAGGGAAGAAGAGAAGAATGATTTTTATTTGAGAATGAAATTTTAATTAAAAACTAAAATTTTTCTTCTTGATTCAAGTCCCTCCTGTTCTGATCCATCATCTTTCACTCAGCTGCCAAACTGATATTCCTATAAGAGAGATATGATCATGACTTTTCTCTGCTCAGGAATTTTCAGTGGTTCCCTAATGTCTCTGAGATAATCTATAAAATTATTAACTTGATTCTCTGCAATCAATCAGTGAATTAATGACTTTTTTTATTGAATTGTATCAAGTTCTGGGAATACAAGATAAAGTCAAAATCAGTTCCTGCCATCTATCTTTTCAAGTTTTTTGCATTTTTCCCTCCATGATCTCTCTCCATTCCAAACAAATTAGCCTTCTTTCTCACAGTTCCCCATGCTAGACATTCCACCCCTTGCCTCAGGACTTCCTCCTGCATTGATCAGCCCTGGTGGTTGGAATGAATTTCCTCTTCACCTTTGTCACTTAGAATCCCTGACTTCACTCAAAACTACCTCCTACCTGAAGCATTTCCTGTTCCCCCAGTTATGAGTGTTCTCTGCCTCTTGTCTGATGTCATATATAAAGTGGAATTACTGATTCAATTCCACAAACATTGAATTGTACAGGTCATTATTTTTCTCTGAGAGAGGTTCTTAACCTTGATTAACCTAGGTTCTTGACTTTTTTAACATAGATTTCAACGAGTTCATGAATTTGGATGGAAAAAAAATTCTATCTTTTGTTGACTAATCTCTAACTGAAAGTTCAAATTTCCTCCAATTATGAAGGTGGTACAGAAGGCAGAATCCTACGCCATGAGTCAGAAAGTTTAAATCTAGCCCTTATTTAGTCACTGTGTGACCCTGAGCAAGTCACTTAACCTCTGTTTGTCTCAGTCTCTTCAGTTGTAAAATAGGGATAATAATAACACCTTTACCTCCCCAGGATTGTTTTGAGGATCAAATGAGATATTTTGTGAGTGCCTGGAAATGCAATCCCCTTGAAAGCAGTGACTTTCCTTATTTTGATTTTTGTAGCACCCAGCAGATGCTTTGTGTGTGGTAGTAGAGATTTAATAAATATTTGTTGAGTTTAAGGGAATAGAACTTCATGCTTCTTCTTATTCTCCAGTTCAGGGGGTCTTGGGAAGTCCTGGTCCTATGGAGCTCAGTGGAGGCTGTTTGGACTGTGGCCTAGCCATGGATAGTTACTGAATTTCTTGGGTCACTAGAATCCTGGGAAATGCTGGTTCTGGGCCTGTGCCCCGTCTCTGGCAAGTTCAGGTCGTCCTCTTCATGGCCAGACAATGCAGGAAACTTGCTGTGATTCAGCAGCCTGATAAGGATTACCTCAGGGATGATCAGTCACAGAACCAGTCACATGACTCCATCCCCTCGGGGACCGAAGGGACCTTGGAGTAAAGGAGCCACCTCAGCAGCAGCCCTAAGGCCTCACGAACCTGGAGGCGGGACTTGTGTCTGGACCAGGCGTGCTTCTAAAGCGCTTTAAGGCGCGCTACCCTGCACTGTTCGCAGGGGGCGAGCTTGGCCCACGTTAGCCAGATCCTTCCCTCTTACCTACCCTTCCCAATAGATGCACAGGTGGGCTAGAAGACTGCCCTAAGGTGCGGCTCACCCAGGACCTCTAGATAAAGGTGTCTGGTTGGAGGACTGACAGCGCTCCAGCCGAGGCTAGAAAACCTGAGGAGGGGGGAAACAGAGGCAGAGACAGGAGGCAGCCCGCAACTGGTTGGGATGGCAGACAGCGAGGATTAGGGGAGGTCGGGGAGTTGAGGGGCGGAGCGGGCCGTGATAATAATAATAGCCATCCTTTATAAGGCGTTTTAAAGTTCTGTAAAGTGCCTTTACAAATACGATCTCATTTGATTTTCACAATAGCCCCGGGAGGCAGGTGCTATTACTATTCCCGTTTAAAATATAACAAAACTGAGGAAGGCAGAGGTTAAGTGACAGGCTCAGAGTCACGGAGGAAAGGTCTGAAGTTGGATTGGAACTCAGGTCTTCCTTACTCCCGCTCCATCTTGTTTACATGGTGAAGGAGATCTCGTCAGCAGAGGCAGATCTTTGTAGTCATCCACAGCCTTCCTTCAAGGATAAAATGAACCAGAGAAAAGGATGGAGGAAAGAAATGTGAACATTCTAAACTCAGTTTACCGTTCGGGGAAATGGGTATTTACCTCTCGAGCTCGGGAGGGCAAATGGGTGGAGCTGTATTGGCTCCTCCTCCGGCTAGGCTCTTTCTCCCGCGATCTCGGCACCGCCTCCGTCCCCGCCCCCGTTCTCCTGGTCTAGGAGGGGGCGGGTCCGATGGGATGGGGCTGCCCCGGCCCTTTAAGGGGCGGGTACTTGGTCGAGTACAGGCGTTGTTGGCTGCTGAAGCCGGAGTCGGGAGGAGTCGAGAGAAGCCCGAGCACACGGGGCCGGGCCGGGCCAGGGCCGGAGCGTGGGGCCAGGGTCCCAGGTCCCAGGGCGGGCCGGACCATGGGGAGGCTCCAGCTCTTTGCGATCTACCTCAGTAACAGCCGCGTCATCTACAGTCCCGGGGAGCCGCTGTCCGGGACTGTGAACCTGCGCCTAGGCGCAGCGCTGCCCTACCGAGGTGAGCTATGGGGCTGGCACGGGGCCCGGGGAACGGGGGCGCGGCTGGAGCGCCCTGAGCTCAGAGCCTCTGGCAGGGGCAATGTGACAGACAAGTGCTTTCCCAGGCCCGGGGCGCTAGTGAGTGTCCTCCCTCTTCCTATCTCCTCCGAGAATCCAGATCAACTGCGTCCGCCTCTCCCTGCCTCTCTGCCCATGCCCGTAGTGTGTGTGTGTGACCTCAGCTAGGAAACTCCTCCCTTCTCTTAGGGGAGAGAATACTTCCCCCTCCCCCCTAGGACCAGCCTGCTGGGTCACCCGGGTAGCCTCCCTGTCGAGTCCAGGGACCCCCTTTTCCCTTTGGACCATCCCTGAGCCAGAGCGCAGGCCAGGGCTTGTTGGGATGTAGTTCTCGAGCTCCTCTTTTGCCCCTTCCTGGAGATGTCAAAAGCCCGGCGTCACTGGAGCCATCTGGGTTGGGGTCCAGGTCCTCCACTGACGGTCCTGGCTGGGCTTCCCGTAGCCTCCCCTTCTCTGGAATCACCCTTCCTGAGCCAGGGCCCTCAAGCTAGGGCTGGGCTGGGCTTGGGTTTTCCATACCCAATGAGGGCCCAGTCCCTGGTGCCAGGTCATTTCCCTCTCTCCCCAGACCATTGGGCGCCTGCAAGTTCTGGCCTTGTCTGCCTCGCCTTCCCCCAATCAGCTGGCCAGCTGTGTGGTCTCCATGGTTACCAGAGCCCTGCGCGGAGGGTGGGGCCATCCCTGGGGAAACTACCGGGCCATTAGGTTTGCTAAAGCAAGTTCCAGGCTTCCTTGGGAGGGAGTCTCTGGGTGACCAGACCGGCCCTGAGCAGGAACTGAGAAGTTAATAACTTACCTGCTGCGGGGGCCCAGGTATGTATGTGGTGGAGATAAAGAACAAAGTTTTCTCAGCTGCAAAGTTTGCTTACCCCGGAAGGAGAGAAGACCGCCCTGGGCATCAGGCCAGGCAGACATTGAGAACCCCACAGTCTTCCACTGTACCTTGGCTGGGACAATAGTGATCTGGGCTGTGGTACACATGGGAAAGGAAGGGACTAAGCATTTACAGAACTCTATGTGCCAGGCACTGCGCTGAGTACTTTTTACAAATATTATCCCACTTGATCCTCACAGCAACCCTGAGAAGGAGGTACTATTATTGTCTTCATTTTACAGTAGAGGAAACTGACGCAAACAGCAATTAAGTGACTTGCCCGGGGTCATATGGATAGTACATGTATCTGAGGTTGGATTTGAACTCAGGTCTTCTCAGCTGCAGATCTGGTGCTCTATCCAGTGTGCCAACAGCTCCCTTAGGTATAAGGAAGTATGAAAATGACTAACAGACTGAGGTTGGACCTGGCAGTGACCTATGCAACAAGTTATTGAGGGATGTGGTTCAAGCCTGAGGATTCTGGTGACCTGAGTAGATATTAGGAAGAGTTGGGGAGGGGAGCAGAAAGGACCTTAGATTTTTACAGAGAAGTCAAGGGATTTGCTTAGGAGCAAACAGCCAATTCTTGGCAGAATTGAATCATGTGAAGATAGACTTGGATCTTCGAGAGACATTGAGACATTGACTACATCTAGCCCCAACTCCTCTATTTTAAAGATGAGGAAATTGAGTTCTAGAAAGGTCCGATGATTTGCCTGAAACCACACAAGTAGAAATTAGCCAAACTAGAATTCAAATGTGAGTTTTGTGGCTCCAGGCTCCTGGACCCCCAAGACTTTCTATAGACCAAGGGCCCAAGGACAGAACCCTAACTGATAGATACATTTGAAGGACAAGAAGAAATGAGAAGACAAAACGAAACCAAGAAGAAACAGGTGGAGACAGCTCTGTAGCGTCCAGAAGCCCATCCTATCTTAATAGCTGTCTCACCTGTGGATGCCTTTTTTCTCCTAGGATTTTTAGACTCGTAAGAAGTCACAGGCTAGAGATGTTTCAAGTCTTCCCACTCCCTCTGTCTCAATTCTTTCCTTCTCTGGGCATCCCAGGGTCCCCCTGGGGCAGGGTCTTGGGATATGACCCCTCTTTCTTTAAGGGAAGAAGAATCAGCATTCTGAGATGGGGAAGGGTCCCATATCTATTTGGAGTTCTGTCCTTTTCCTCAATCCTTTCACGATGGTTATGTCCTTATAGGTCAAAAGAATCAAAGAGAAGATAAGGAGGGGGCATGAGTTCCTATCCCCAGGAATGTGTCCCTCTGCAGCTGGGATGTCTTTAGTCTTTCTGTGCCTCAGGCAGGTAGGAGGAGTTGATTTAAGATGAAGTCCCAAGGTAAGGGAGCTTCAGGGGGAGGCGAAGTTCAGTCTTTTTGGGGGTTGGAACCTGGACCTCTGGGGGGTTCTCACTTGCCTGGCCTTGCCATAGCTTGACCATCTGGTCCTGGAACCCCTCCCCCACTCCCATCGCCCTGGGGAACCAGGCTTCCTGACTCTGCCTGGAACCTAGGCAGACACTGGGACCATGGTGGCTGGGATCAAAAACCTGCCCTGGTAACAGCAAATAAAGCTCCCTTTGTGGGGCCAGGAAACCAAAGCATGACTAGCTCCTTGGCCTGGCCAGCACTATGTGTGAGTAGAAGCTTGTGCTGAAATGCTGACTGAGTTAGGGCTCCCCCAGAAGGCTTACTGAGCCATAGGTTTGAGGAGGCAGGCACGGAGGGTGCCAGGGGTGGGTAAAGAGGGAGAGCTAGGTCAGAGGTATTGGATTGCACTCTGAAGCAGACTTGACCTTCCACCCCTGTTTGCTCAGGCAAGGAAGAAAGAAACTTAGGCTCTGGGGGAGCAGGGACAGAAGTGACAAATGGCAGGTCATTGGGGTTGGACAGCATGTTCTCCATTGGCCTCTGGCTGGATGCTCTTGGGTCCTGGCCCTTCACTACACCCCCAATTGGGAAGAGAACTGAACAGGCTTCTAAAATATTCATGGCCCACAGCATAAGATAGGCAGAGCCCGGGGCAGAGCTGACTGGATATTTCTAGGTTTTCTAATGTCTGGGAGGAAGTAGATGAGATGCTAGGCATCAAGCCTGGGATTCAGTGACTGACAGGGAAATGAAGGGACAGAAGTCCTCATACATATAACTGAGGCTGCATCCTTTGAGATAAATGGAAGCCCTTGGATGGGAAACAGGGGAGAAAAGAGTGACCCTGGAGGTTGTATAGGATATTTGATGTAAATGTTGGAGGAGGAGGAGGGGGAATCTGCTGGGACACCTGTTAAACAAAGAGACTCAGAGCTGGTTCCTTTAAATAGCACACTTCCTGCTATGTGTAAAACTGGGCGTGTAGAGTATAAATTTTGGCCTACCTGTCAGGGTTCCTCTTCCTCTTGAGGCCTTCTTCCTGGAAAACCTGGGATAGGGCAGGGAATTAGATAGGTGGTACCTTAGGGCTGAAGACCAAGATAGGAGCCTTGGAGTGGGGGCACCCAGGAATTTTACTCTGTATAGATGAAACCCAGATTTCTTTCCAAGACAGATTTTTGTTTGGCAGGAGGGGGGATGGGAAGAGAGATAGCTTTTCATCTCAGAACAGTAACTTTTAACTGGGGAACATTGGAGAACATGTTGTATCCTATTCTCCATGTGCTGACTTTACCCCCCCCCCTCCCCTGTACCCCCTACTGCCCCTCCCTGGTTCTGTATCTGCCCAGACAGGTCAGACTACATTCTTGGAGTGAGAGGGCTCAGGCTTCCCTCCTTGAGGGAGTATGCTTGGAGAACCTCCACTATAGGCTGGTTTGTGTGATCTGTGTGTCAGGGTGAGAGGGAGGCCCTGGGGCTCAGATGGGTGATAAGGCCTTTGGGCTTTTCCCTTTTGCTGAAGTTCAACTTTGCTTTGGGTTCTGGCCAGCTCTCTTGAGCCTTTGGCTTCTTAGGGGTTGGAGGGTATTCAGGGTAGGTGGGTTCTAGCCAAGACAAGGTCAGTTTCCTGAAGTCTTTCCCTGTACCTTCTTGTTGCTGGAGGCAGTAAGAAAGGGGTCTCCAGTGCTTGGGGAGGGGCCTGGTGACAAGTGTATAACTCTGGAGGTCAAATCTATATAATTTTGCTGAGTCACTTCCTCTGCTGAGGTCTCAGTTCCTTCCTCTGTAAATGAGGGGAGTTGTATGAAGTGATCCTTAAGGGTTCTCCTTGTTCTGGCATTCTCTGACTAGGGGCTGTCTGTCTCCCTCTGAGCTCTGCCTCTGATTTCTTCTGAGCTCAGATGAAAATAGCCTAGGAGCCCCATCTCTATTTTCCTTACTCCGCTCCCCTAACTCTTTATTTGATGTGAGAAGAAGGTTTAGGTCCTAAGAGTAGTGTATGTCTTCCTTAGGGCCCAGGAAGAGGCCCTTTTAATAAACTCAGGGGTTAGACGTTTGACTCTGGAGAGTGGGAGAGTAATAAAATTTCTGGCCAGGGCTACTCTAGGACCTTGGCTGGAGGTCAGGGTGCAAATGTCCTTTAGAACTTTCTCAAGAATTTGAGAATGACAGAAAGGGCTAGTGAGGACCTGAGATGGAAGGGAGATGTTTGGGGAAGTAGGCATCTTTACAGTTAGATAGGCAAGAGGGATGTGGTTTTAGATCTTCATCTTAACCATACCCTGCCCCCAACCCGTGCCTAGCTTGGCTGGTCTTGTTCTTATTTTGGTCCCTTCCGGAACCCATGGGCAGGGGGAGATCATAAGTATGGCAGAGCTAAGTACCACCTACATCTGCCTCAGACTTTGGACTTTAACTAGTAGAGTGAGTCACTTTCTCCTTATTCCTTCCAGTCAAGATGTGAATCTCTCCACCTTCAGAAGTAGAAGTCTTTGTGAAAAAGACTTCCTGAGACCTGAAACATCTTCAGCCCACACATTTCCAAGGCAGAGCTTCTTAACCTGGATTCCATTGATAGATCTCAAGGGGTCCATGAATTTGGATGAGGAAGTTACATGTTTATTTTCATCCAACTCTAACTGCAGTTTAGATTTTCCTTCAATTATAACAAAGGCAACAAATATTCTAAGAAGGGGTCCATAAGACTATTAAAAAGGACCATGACACAAAAAGTTAAGAATCCCATCTCTAAAAGCTATCCCTGTTTCGCTAATGAAAGTCAGGCATCTTCAGCAGGTATTCTTGAGGGAAATTTTCTGACTTAACACTCACCCTAGCATGAGATGAGATGGGACAGGACAGGGGGCCACCTATCTAGGTGAGCCTCAGACCCTCACGGCTAAGGACAGGCAGACTCTGACCTGCTTTTCCCTCCTGGATGCACGCTAGTTCCTGTATATCTCCAGCCAGAGCTGAAGGTGACCAGGGCCTTGCCTTTGAAGGGACTCTTTTGGAAAGGAACAAGGCCAGGAAAGTGGTGGAACAGGTAAACTTGAAATGAGAGGCAACCTTGCTGGTGAGATTCTTGGTGGTTTATCCTTCTCCAAGTGCTTGCTTTCCAGGAAGGGGCTAGAGATGTTGTAGGGGTTTCTGGTAGGTACAGTGGTTCCCTTGATCAGCTCATGAATATGGATGATATTTTAGCCATCAGGGTAACCTGCATCGGGTCCTGTGGAGTGTCCAGCAAGGCCAATGATACTTCATGGACAGTGGAAGAAGCATACTTCAATAGCACCTTGTCCCTGGCTGATAAAGGTAAGCAAGGGTCCATCTAAAGAATTAAGCCAGGAGTTCCTGGCCGGGATAGAGGGATGGGATGGGAGTCATTGCCTAAGTGAGGAAGGTATGGCCAGGAGTCAGTATTGGGACCCTGACCTCAGATGGGAGAGGCTGGAGCTTTGGGAACTACTATGTGAGGAGGAAGAAGGTCTAAGTGCCTGACAGGAAGTGGTAGGAGGCTCTGTGACTGACAGACTGAGAAGGAAAGGGGAGCCCCAAAATGAATGGACAGAGATTGGTGGGAATGGGGTGTAAAAGAGCTCTGGGTGACCCTTTTACCTCAACTATCCCTGGTTGGGTGACTCAGAGCTTAGGAGGCCATGCCCTTTCCTGGGTCTGACCTAGTCCAGGAGGATTTAGTCACAATTCCTTGTCTCTCAGAAGTTCCGTGATCTATCTTATTTTTTCCTTGGATTAGGTTCATCCATCCTTTCTTTATCTGACTCCCTCTTTTCTCTGCAAATTCTGGCCCATCCTCTTTCCAACATGAAGTTCTTCTGAGACATGGAGATGTTCTCAGCCAGACTTTAGCTCAACTGGACCCTAATCTTCAGGGTATTTCAGATCTTAGCATAGACTACCTCTGGGTCAGTGACCTGATTTTGGAAACCAAAGCCCAGGCTTGGTGGTGAAAATTCCAGGTGGATGGATGAATGAACAATAGTTTTTTTTTCCTTAGTAACACCTGTGAAATGGTGATCATTCTGGTATTTCCAGGATTGTTGGGAACAGGAAGAATTGAAGAGTGTCATATGAAGTATTTGAGGTCCAGAGTGGGGAAGTTGTTAATACACTAGCCGAAAGGAATAAAAAAAAGAACTTGGCAAGCTAGAATAATGAGCCAAATAAACCAAGACATAATGTAATATTGAAAAATGTAAAGTCTTTTGATTAGGTTAATAACTCCCCCAGTAGAAGATTGGGAAGGGATAATTAAACAATAGTTTATATGGAAAAAAGATCTGGAGTTGTTATGGGTTTGCAATTTCAGAATTTAGGAGTTAAGGATGATTATTTTTGGTGGGCATAAATTCAAGTATTTCAAAGGGCTATCACATAAAAGAAATTATTAACTTGTTCTACTTGACTCCAGATATCAGATCTCAGAGCAGTTTGTCAAGTCAAGATTCAATTTGATGTGAGGAAAAAACTTAATATTGATTTTCTAGTCATAAAATAATATTTCATAAAATAATGAGTTCCCCATCACTGATTTTCAGTATGGGGGTATTGCAGAGGATTTCCTGCTCATGTATTGGTTGGATTCAATGTACTTTGTGATATGATTCCAGAATTTGCCCAGGGTCACACAGCAAGTTAGGCTTACATCCCACATCTCTTGGCTTCCAACTGAAGGCCTTGTTCCTTTTATGCAGGGTCTGAGGGAGAACAAGATCCATTCTGTTACTAGGAACGAAGATTTCTAGGCTGCCATGCTTTGCTTTTTGGTGCTTACAGCCATGGATGGCCTGTTGTCCATTATGGGAGAGCTTTCTTCTTCCCTTCAGGTCAGGGCTTCCAGAGGGACATCTTTTGCATTTTCCACATCTAGGGAATATTATATTATATTATATTATATTATATTATATTATATTA